>NC_084617.1:29503847-29631347 GCF_033978795.1 Nerophis ophidion
AATGACAATAATCCAGCCCTGACTGGAGGACAACGCAGGTTCAAGTAGGAGTGGGCTGATTGACACTAAGTGTGGCCAGGTGCCAATCAGCCGCATCTGAGGGGAAACAGCGCTCAGGGAGAAAAGCAGGAAATGACCAAAATCAAAGCCCTGACAGGAAACAAAGACATACACAGAGGAAACACTAAAACAAAACAAAACTGTCAGGGACAAGCCTGACAGTAACGCGCCTCTCCATAACGGATACCAGACGTTCTAGACACCCCTTTCCCCCAAAAAAAGAAACAGTCCAAAGTCAAGGGAGGTTGGAGGGAGGACAAGGCGGTGGGCCGCCAGGCCAGGCGTCGACGGCGAGTTGAACGCCGCTGCAATTGGCGAGGCGGTCGCCCTTGGAAAGACCACATCTGTGGCCGACAAGAGTATTGTGTCGCCCTCTGCTGGCCCACCGAACAGGATGGTGGCGCCCTCTGCTGGCCCACCGAACAGGATGGTGGCGGCGACCCCTGCTGGTCCACCGGAGAGGATGGTGGCGGTGACCCCTGCTGGTCCACCGCAGAGGATGGTGGCGGCGACCCCTGCTGGTCCACCGGAGAGGATGGTGGTGGAGACCCCTGCTGATCCACCGGAGAGGATGGTGGCGCCCCCCGCTGCTGGTCCACCGGAGAGGATTGTGGTGGCGACCCCTGCTGCTCCACCGGAGAGGATGGTGGTGGCGACCCTGCTGGTCCACCGGAGAGGATGGTGGTGGCGACCCCTGCTGATCCACCAGAGAGGATGGTGGCGCCCCCCGCTGCTGGTCCACCGGAGAGGATGGTGGCGCCCCCCGCTGCTGGACCACTAGAGAGGATGGTGGTGCCCCCTGCTGCTGGCCCACCGGAGTGTCTGGTGGCGTCTGCTGGCCTACCGGAGTGCGTGGTGGCATCTGCTGGCCCACAGATGATAATGGCGGCGTAGGTGACAGACCCACCAGAGGTGATGGCGGCGTAGATTGCAGACCCACCGGAGGTGATGGTGGCGACTGCCGGCCCACCGGAGATGATGGTGGCAGCTGCCGGCCCACTGGAGATGATGGCGCCGTCTGTTGCAGACCCACTGGGACGAAAAGTAGCTGTGCCTCCCCAGCTGCGCAGCTACTCCTAGCCCCCCTCTCAAGGGACGGATCCCAGTCGTCCCCCGAGAAGCCAACATAGGACAGGGATGGGTGGGAGGGATTACAAAATGAGGCAAAGTCTTTCCTCGATTTGGCCATCAATTTTAAAGCTAAGTTAAGCCTCTCCGCCATAGACATCTCTGCGGGGTTCGAATTTGGCTGGATTATTCTGTCAGTTTGAGTTTGTGACAAACCCCAAGGTGCAGAGATGGTGGCAGGCATTAAGCAAGAAAACATAATTTAATTTCCAAAAATATAAAAAGGGAAGGCAAAACACAAACCAGAAAAACAGGAGACAGGTAGCAGGAACAATAATCGAACCAAGAAACAGCTCACAAGTGACGAGGAACCAGGGAGAACTGGAGACAGAAAGCAGTCCATGGCATAAGACAACAAGTAATAATGACAATAATCCAGCCCTGACTGGAGGTCAAAGCAGGTTTGAATAGGATTGGGCTGATTGACCCCAGGTGTGGCCAGGTGCCAATCAGCCGCAGCTGAGGGGAAACAGCGCTCAGGAAGAAAAGCAGGAAATGACCAAAATAAAAGCGCTGACAGGAAACAAGTACATACACAGAGGAAACTAAACAAAAACAAAACTGTCTGGGACAAGCCTGACAATTGCTCTTTTATCCTGCACTACAACGAGCTAATGCAATGCAATTTCGTTCTTATCTGTACTGTAAAGTTCAAATTTGAATGACAATAAAAGGAAGTGTAACTTTCTAATGTATATATATATATATATATATGTATATATAGGTGTATGTATATATGTGTATAGATATATACTTTACATTTAATACAATTAATATTATTCTGTTGTCTACCTTGTACCTTTGGTGTGTGTGTGTGCGTGCTTGCGTGTGTGTGTGTGTGCGTGCGTATACATATAATTACTTTACAGTCATGCAGTCAGCTTTTGACCAAATTTTTGTAGCCCAATGCGGCCCCCAGGTCAGAAAGTTTGGACCCTCCTGCGTTACAGTAATGGTGACGAGACGTGACGAACGCATGAACAATGATGTCATCAAAGCTGATGGCCAAAATGAGACAGATTTTTGCGATATTACGGAGATGAAAGAAGGCTGTTTTGTATAAACAACGCAAATATTTGCAACAATTTTTAATCAAACTGTCCTGTCCAGCCACTCAGGTGATTTATATTGTTTATGTAGATGATCATATTGTTGATGTCGATGACCATATTGTTGATGTAGATAATCATATAGTTGATGTAGATGATCATATTGTTCATATGGATGATCATATAGTTGATGTAGATTATCTTATAGTTGATGTAGTTGAGGGGTCTCAAACTCAATTTACCTGGGGGCCACTGGATGAGGAAACTGGCTGAGGCTGGGCCGCGAGAAAAAATTTCTTAAAATCATCTAACATGCACTTCTTAATGAATTCCCCTTCTTTGAACGGCTTTCCGGCCCAAGCAACATACTTGCCAAATCTCGCGATCTTTCCGGGAAACGCTCGAATATCAGTGCCCCTCCCAAGAATCTCTCAGGGTAATCATTCGTCCGGTTTTCACCCGGTCAGCAATTTTTAGGGCGTGACGTGATGGTACTCTACACCTGCCGTCTAATTCGCTTTTCCACCACCGAAACAGTGTGCCGATCCAGTAACATACTGTATGAGGCTTCTTCAGTTCCACGGAAGAGACTGCAAGACATACTTGGTCAACAGCCATGCAGGTCACACTGTGGGTGGCCGTTTAAACAACTTTAATACTGTTACAAATATGTGCCACACTGTGAACCCACACCAAACAAGAATGACAAACACATTTTGGGAGAACATCTACACAGTAACACAACATAAACACAAAAGATCAAATACCCAGAATCCAATTAATTTTTATTTTTATTTTTTTATTTTATTAAATCAACATAAAATACACAAGATACACTTACAATTAGTGCACCAACCCAAAAAACCTCCCTTTGTCTTAACAAAGAATTTTTTTTTTAAATAATATCTTTCCAGAATCTCTGAACCTTTTGATGATATTACAGACCGTAGATGGTGAAATCCCTAAATTCCTTCCAAAAGCTGGTTGAGAAATGTTGTTCTTGAACAATTTGCTCACACATTTGTTCACAAAGTGGTGACCATCGCCCCATCCTTGTTTGTGAATGACTGAGTATTTAATGGAAGCTGTTTTTATACCCAATCATGGCACCCACCTCTTCCCAATTTGCCTGTTCACCTGTGTATTGTTCCAAATAAGTGTTTGATGAGTATTCCTCAACTTTCTCATTCTTTTTTGCCACATGTACCTGCTTTTTTTAAACATTTTGCAGGCATCAAATTCCAAATGAGCTAATATTTTCAAAAAATAACAACATTTTCCAGTCTGAACATTACATATCTTGTATTTGCAGTCTATTCATTTGAATATAGGTTAAAAAGGATTTGCAAATCATTGTATTCTCTTTTTTTTTACCATTTGAACAACGTGAAAACTTTACTGGTTTTGGAGTTTGTACAAGGTTGTAACTTCTTTCTGCTCCTTTTCATTCATAATTGACTTTCATGTTATGTGGATTGTTTTGTTTTTATTGTTCTTTGTATAAATGAAACAAAAAAGAAGCTTAAAGGAGACAAGTCCCATGCAAATAATCCTCCTCTTGCTGTGGGCAGTTGATGACCAAGCATCCTGCCAAGCGACTGGGCTGCGGTCCCGAGGGCGAGCGAGACATCCGGGACCACAGCTTCTTCCGCTACATGGACTGGGAGAAGGTGGAGAACAAGGAGGTGCAGCCGCCATTCAAACCCAAAGCTGTAAGTCCCGCCCCCCGCTGAGCACACGTCACACTACAGAAGAGTAGAAATGTCTCCTTTTCCTGCCTCCTGCTTCTAACAACTCTCCTTCGCTGTCTCTTCTTGACGATGTTGACTTTGTTGCTGCCTTTCTGTCCTCTCTCTCCTCCATTTTTCAATGCCACAGTCGCAGGTAAGTCAGGGAACTGTGACCACACTGCCAGCTGAGCCGGTTTTCTTTGGTTTTTGTAGACGGGTTTGGACTGGCTGTTGTTTGCCGAGGTCAGCGAGAGTTGAGAGTGGTTCCCCAGGGCACAGACGGTGTGACCTAATACGACGTGTGTGATATTTGTTATTATTATTATTGCTGCTGAAGGAGGTTTCTTTTGGGACCTGCTGGTTTGTGTCACATGTAATATTTAGTACTTGTTATTTCAGTCTTGGTACATCAGAACCTAGGTGTCACTAAAAAGAAGTTGATCCAAACATGGCAGATTCATGTGTGGGGGGATATTGTCTTGGCACATTTCTTACAAATTGCTTTAAACCAGGGGTGTCCGAACTTTTTGACTTGGGGGCCGCATTGAGATAAAATGATTTTGGTCGAGGGGCGAACGATGACTGCATGATTGTAAAATAAAATAAGTATACAATATTAGAAATATATATATACGTTAGGTCAGGAAAAAATACAAAGGTTATATCATCCATCATGTGTAAATGGTGTTCTGATGGTTTCCCTTGATATAGTCTTTGTAATTTTTCCTGACCTATTGCTCTACCCCGGTATTGAGCACTGTATAACGAATAAACCACAGAAACCTTGACCATATATATATATATATACTGTATATATATATATATATATATATATATATACATATATATATAGCTGTGTATATATATATATATATATATATATATCGCTGTATATGTATGTATATATGTACATGTATATATCTATATATGTATGTATATATATATATGTGTGTGTGTGTATATATATATGTATATTTGTATGTATGTGTATATATATATATACATGTATATGTTTGTATATATATATTTATGTGAATGTGTGTGTATATATATATATGTATGTGTGTATGTATATATGTTTGTGTGTATATATATATATATGTGTGTGTGTGTGTGTGTGTGTGTGTGTGTGTGTGTGTGTGTGGATATATATATATGTGTGTGGATATATATATATGTGTGTGGATATATACATATACAGTATATACATGTGTATGTGTATGTATATATATGTGTGTGTATATGTATGTATATATGTACATGTATGTATCTATATGTATATATGTACATGTGTATATATATATGTACATGTATATATATATATACATATATATATATATATATATATATATATATATATATATATATATATATATATATATATATATATATATAAATGAGAGAGAGAGCCTATACATATATATGTGTACAAAAATTCTATTTTAAATATATAATTAGATATTAAGAGTATGTAGAAGTTGGATTCCTACCTATAAGACATCAACTGGCCGCAGTTTGGACACCCCTGCTTTAAACCTGCCTGAAACTTCTGTGCACATTCTTGCTATGTGGCCACAGAGAAGTGAATATTTCCCTTAGGATAACACTAAAATGTGTTCAAGTGAAAGAAAGGCGTGAACCCAGTAGTCCACATGTCTTACCAGAAGAGGACGTGATGGATGTCCACCACACATATGGAGCTGCTTGAAATGATGCACACTTGTAATCAACATCAGCTGCTGGATCAAGATGTCCTAAAGAGTGACCGTCTGCTTTACAGCATGTCTGATGTGCTGCAACATCTCCATGGTTGATTTATCAATCCAGTAGTTGTCTGTAGGGCTGGACAATCAATCCAATTTTGATTATTGCTTCTCACGATTATGAAAATATAATAATAAAAAAAAAAAAACGATGAATGTTACATACATCATTGCATTTACATTCCTAAGATTTTCAACTAATCTCAACCGTCCCACCAATAAAACTTGGTAGTTTTTTTAACCCGAAAAAAATCCCGCTGTTTAAAATATTCATGATTTTCTAAAACATTGGACAATATAATTGGTACTTCTCCTACTACTAACAGAGTTTTATTTTTTATAAACAATATAGATATTTAATATTTATCCGTCTGTAGTAAAATAGCTCAAGCTGTAGGTTCAGGAAACACAAGGAAATATTTCAGTGTTTACATAGGTTTAGATTGTAGCTTGTATTAGGTTAGCATTAAAGACGGCAAATAGCGGTGCTAGCTAATGGTGAGACAGTAATGTGTTTATATAGGTTTGGATTCTAGTTTGTATTTAGGTTTGCATTTAAGATACCAAATAGCGACGCTAGCTAATGGTGAGACAGTAATGTGTTTTTATAGGTTTAGATTGTAGCTTGTCTTTAGGTTAGCATTTAAGATAGCAAATAGCGGCGCTAGCTAATGACATGACAGTAAAGTTTTTTTATACATTTAGAGATTGTAGCTTGTATTTAGGTTAGGATTTAAGATAGCAAATAGGGGCACCAGCTAATGGCGAGACAGAAATGTGTTTATATAGGTTTAGATTGTAGCTTGTATTAGGTTAGCATTAAAGACAGCAAATAGCGGCGCTAGCTAATGGTGAGACAGTAATGTGTTTATATAGGTTTGGATTCTAGTTTGTATTTAGGTTTGCATTTAAGATACCAAATAGTGACACTAGCTAATGGTGAGACAGTAATGTGTTTTTATAGGTTTAGATTGTAGCTTGTCTTTAGGTTAGCATTTAAGATAGCAAATAGCGGCGCTAGCTAATGACATGACAGTAATGTTTTTTTATACATTTAGAGATTGTAGCTTGTCTTTAGGTTAGCGTTTAAGATAGCAAATAGGGGCACCAGCTAATAGCGAGACAGAAATGTGTTTATATAGGTTTAGATTTTAGCTTGTATTTAGGTTTGCATTTAAGATAGCAAATAGTGACGTTAGCTAATGGTGAGACAGTAATGTGTTTTACAGGTTTAGATTGTAGCTTGAATTTAGGTTAGCATTTAAGATAGCAAATAGGGGCACCATCTAATGGCGAGACAGAAATGTGTTTATATAGGTTTAGATTTTAGCTTGTATTTAGGTTTGCATTTAAGATAGCAAATAGTGACGTTAGCTAATGGTGAGACAGTAATGTGTTTTTATAGGTTTAGATTGTAGCTTGAATTTAGGTTAGCATTTAAGATAGCAAATACCGGATTTAAGCTACCGGTTAGTGGTGCCAGCTGATGGCGAGGCATTAATGTGTTTATTGAAGTTTGTATTTATGTTGGCATTTAAGATAGCAAACAGCGGCACTAGTTAATGGCTAGACAGTAATATGTTTGTATAGGTTTAGATTTTAGCTTGTATTTAGGTTAGCATTTAAGATAGCAAATAGCGGCGCTAGCTAATGGCCAAATATTTGGTAAATTCCCATTTAAATTAATGAGACATTCTTTAAAATTCCACAATTCCCACATTTTTCATTTGATTCAAAGTGTTCCAACTTCAAAATATTCAGCCTGTTCAGGAATTGTGTGCTCTACTTCAAAAATTCTAAAAAGAATTCCTGGATTTCCCATAATTCCGGGTTTTCCGGGACATTTTTCCCTTTGGCCATTTTTTAAACTTCCACCATTTCCAAATTTTAAACCGATTCAAACCATTCTACCTTCAACACATTATCACCAGCCTGGAAATTTGAACTACCTTTTTTCCAAGTTTCAAAAAAACTCCAGGATTTTCCACAATTTGTGGTTTTCCAAAGCCCTATTTCAACCCTTTTTTTCTGGCAACTACTCCTTCAAGATTTTTTAACCGTTTCACAGTCAAGACATTCCTCTTAATCAGGACAAATACAATCCAGGAATTCCATTATACCATTTCTCAATTCAACATGTTACTACTTTAACATTTCTCGTCCGATTTGAAAAATTACCAACCATTTCAACTAGTACAGACCATTTAAGTTTTTTACCATTTTCAAAAAAATTCCCACTTTTCCTGAAATTCCCAATTTTTTCTGAAATTCCCTTTGAAACGAATAGGACATTCTTCAAAGTTCCACAACTCCCACATTTTTTATCTGATTCAAACTGTTCCAACAATTCTATTAAAAAATCCCGGGTTTTCCATAATTCCCGGTTTTCCGAGAAAGTTTCCTATTCAAAATGAATTGGCCATTTTTCAAACTTCCCCCATTTCCACATTTTTCAACCGATTCAAACCATTCCACCTTCAACAGATTTCACCATCCTGGAAATTTAAACAACTTTTTTTCCAAGTTCAAAAAAATTCCAGGATTTTCCAGAATTCCTTGTTTTCCTAAGCCCTGTTTCCACCCTTTATTCTGGCGACAACTTCTTCCACATTTTTCAACACAGTTCAACCAAACCACTGTCCAAACATTCTTCTTAATCTAAGTTGTTTTTTTAAATGGAACAATTCCAGTTTTTCCCGAAATCCCGGCAATTCCGTTATACCATTTCTCAATTGAACATGTTACTACTTCAACATTTCTCAACCGATTTTAAAAATTCCAACACCAACCATTGGAACAAATTTAGACCATTCAAGTTTTTTACCATCTTCAAAAAAATTCCTGTTTTTTCCCGAAATTCCCTTTTTTTTTTTCTGAAATTCCCATCGAAATGAATGGGACATTCTTCAAAGTTCCCACACTCGCACATTTTTATATCTGATTCAAACAGCTCCAACTTTAAAATATTCAACCGGTTCAGGAATTGTGTGCCTTACTTCAACAATTTAAAAAAAAAAAATTCCAGGATTTCAGTTCAGCTTCAGCATTGCAGTATTCACACGCAATTCCTTCAGGAATTGCCTTGTCCAGTTTACTAAATATTTTGTTGGTACAATAAATACTCATGTTTTCAAATGAGCGAATAATCATGATATTATTTGTGATTACAATATAATTTAAAATAATCGTGATTATTATTATTATTATTATATCCATAAAGGTCCAGCCCTAGTAGTTAGATTTACAGACAGTCTTTTGGCCGGGATGTTGTCTTTGAATTGGACCGTCACTTCCTGTCATACCGTCTTCAACTGTTCAACCATCCTGAAACGTGTTGTCAGTCACTTCACACGTTCTGCTCCACAGCATTCTGTCCATCCTTGCTCGGATCTGTTTTTCAGCTCATGCATCAACCCGTCTGTCCGTCCATTCTCACGTTTGTGTTTGTGTTGACGTACCTTCTCTTTTATCTGCATGCTCGCAGGCGAAGTCTCAAACCAAACCTGCTGTGGCGTGCACTACTTTTTTAAAAGAAAACTGCATTTTTGTTTATTTATCATCAACAATCCTTATGTGAGACAGAAATATGCGTCTTTCCCTTTCCTGTGCGTGCTCGACAGTAAAAAAAAAAAAATTGCTAACAATGCAAGTAAAGGAGATACTCCTGTTCCATAGCCTTCTAAAAACGTGGACTAACTTCTAAGTTAATAAGAAGTGAAAATGTTGGTATATTAGCCAATGCTAACAATGGTAGCTTGATTACATTATGATATCAAGTACAAATGTGCACCAAAAACACTCCTACAGTCATCACACATGGGATGGTTTAGTAAGTAAAAACTGTTTTAGTTATATTGTAAAACTTACCAACGTTACTCAGAGTGATGGACAAAGAATCCTCAAGAGCAGAAACGCCATGGACGGCTAGAAGACAAAATGGCACTTGCACTTCCCGGTAGAAAGCTTAGTCTACTTGAAAGTCAGGAATTTACAGAAATGCAAAGAACAATAACAATTTGAAAAAATAAAATTCAGTTTTTCTGGTGGTAACATAGACACTTGTAAACGTGTTAGCATATTAGCTCATGCAAATGACGTTAGCTTGATTACATTACAATAGCACGCACAAATATACAGGAAAACAATCTTACAGACATCACACATGGGACGTTTTGGTAAGTAAGAATTGTTATAGTTATATCGTAAAACAGTACAAACGTTGCTTGGAGTGATGAATGAAGAACCCATACGAGCAAAAACGCTAGGATGGCTAGAAGACGGAACGGAACTTCCACTTCCGGTTGAGAGCTCTAAACAGTAGGGCATTGCAGCACCTGCGTCGAGCCAATTCGTCCAAAAAAATGGGGCAATTACGCAAACAATACCACACCTATTCAGTGTCTTTGCTTGTTTTTATTTTTAAACGTTTTCCATCAGGGCTGTCAGTGAAGAAAAATCCATTAATTGGTCACACTGTTTTTCAAGCCGCACTGTTTAAAGTGTAGGAAAAAACTAGCGGCTTATCGCCAGGAATTTGCGGGACTAATCATGGCAGACTTAGTGAGAGACAACAAGGACTACTTTGGGACGAGTGATGATCCAGGGCTATAGTAAAATATCATGGAGCAGAAGTGCTAAGCAAAATAAGAACATAAAACAGTCAGACAGAGGGGATGTTTGGATCTTTCAGCACTCCCTGTTTAGATGGTCAATTCAGCAGTCCTCGGTTTAAAAAAGTGCTAAAGACGAAACGACAATCTTTCTGTCATGGAGTTAGGAGCCAGTATCCGGATATTTAGCTGCTGGTGTGTGTGGAGTTTTTACGTTTCAAACTTTTCCAAACTGGAAGGCGATCCAGCAGCAGTAAGTCCAGTGGCTGCGAGCACACCTCTCAGCTCTCGACAGTAGTAGAAAGTAGTTCCTCTGTGTTAGCTCCTACAATAACAATTAGGGTAGTCAATCTTTCGGCAGCGCACGATTCGGATCAATTCTTGGGGATAACGATTTGATTCAGAATCGATTCTTGATTTAAAACTATTCTCGATTCAAAATCCAAAATCAACACTTTTTTATTAACATTGGGTGTCAGTTCTATGATTAACTACATTCCTCCATTAAAAAATATAAACAGCTCTGACACAATTTCTATATTACTTAAAATAAAACTGTTTTTGTTGAATAAAATTCTATACAAACATTTAATAAATATATATATATGTACATATATATATGTATATATATACATGTAATAAATATATTTATATGTACATATATATACATGAAATATATATATATATATATACATATATATATGTGTATATATGTATATATATATGTGTATATATGTATGTATATATATATATATACATATATATATGTGTATATATATATATGTATATATACATACATATATATGTATATGTACAAAAAATATAAACATATGTATATATACATCTATAAAGATATAGATGTATATATATATTTTTAATAATGGACTTTTATATCGATTAAAAGTCATTACAAATAAGAATCGTGATTCATTAAACAAATGTTACGTTTTTTTGACACCCCTAATAACAATGTCGCTGTAGTTTGTTTATATGCAGGAGCTCTGTAGAATGTTGTTGTTTTCTTAGAGCACTTTATTGGTGGAATCTCCATTACCTGCATTGTTAACTGCCTTGTGCTAGCAGTTTTTTACTCTTTAGAACGCACAGTAAAGGGAAAGAGATTTGTTATTGTCCGACATAAAGATTTTTTTAAGGGAAATATATTTACGTAAATAACATCTTCTGTCGATGCACATTCCTGAGTTGCACTCCTCACTTAGCAACATTGTTCCCCAAAACACGTTAACAGGCAGTAATTAGCTGAGGATTTTTCGCATATTCCCCCAAACTCTAAACATTTGGTCCTCAGAGACACAGATTTAATGAGTTTGTTGTTGTCCTCGGGGTGACCTTGTCACACTAAACTTGTTTTCTTCCTTAAAGCCGAGCACAGAGAAGGAAAAGGCGTGTCGTCGGTCCCCCAGCAGAGTGAATAAGTAGTCTAGGGGCCACACACCTCCCGGGCTTACAGGCTCCTTCTGCAGGGTCAGACTGGGAAATAACTTTTACAGGAGTGCACTTCCACAGCAAGTTTGAGACTTCTGCTTGTGTGTGAAGAGTGAATAGGTTTCAAATATTTGGCACAACATGAAGTATGCTGGGATGGAATCCACTGGTCTTGTTTCACTTCACTGATGTCCCACACGTACTGATGCAGATCCACAGTGGGTGGAACATGGCGCTAGGGCTGGAACCTTATCAACAATTTAAAAAATCATCACAGTTATCGTTATCGTCGCGGTAATGTTGACCAAAACACACTTAAACATGCATTGAAATATTTTAACCGCATTTTATTTTTAAATGCAACAGACGTACAGTATAAATATTTATATTTATCTCTCTCTTGTACGAGAGCTCAGGCTCTAGGTTCAGGAAACACAAGGAAATATTTCAGTGTTCACATAGGTTTAGATTGTAGCTTGTATTTATGTTACTATTTAAGATTGTAAATAGCGGCGCTAGCTAATGGCGAGAAAGTAATGTGTTTACATAAGTTTAGATAGTAGTTTGTATTTAGGTCAGCATTTAAGATGGCGATTAACGATATTAGCTAATGGGGTGACAGTAATGTGTTTATATAAGTTTAGATTTTAGCTTGTATTTATGTTGTATTTATGGTTCATGGTTACATCCCTAGAAAGTATGTGAATAATAACCATAATGCCTGCGGTTCATGATTCCATTCCTAGAAAGTGTTTGAATAGTAACAATGATGCCTGTGGTTCATGTTTACAACCTTTGAAAGTATTTGAATAGTAACCATAATGCCTGTGGTTCATGGTTCCATCCCTAGAAAGTCTTTGGATAGTAATGATGATGCCTGTGGTTCAGAGTTCCCTCCCTAGAAAGTATGTGAATAGTAACCATAATGCCTGTGGTTCATGGTTCCATCCATAGAAAGTATTTGAATAGCAACTAGGATGCCTGTGGTTCATGGTTACATCCCTAAAAAGTGTTTGAATAGTAACTATAATACATGTGGGTCATGGTTCCATCCCTAGAAAGTATTTGAATTGTAACCCTAATGCCTTTGGTTCATGGTTCCATCCCTAGAAAGTGTTTGAGTAGTAACCATAATGCCTGTGGTTCATAGTTCCATCCCTAGGAAGTGTTTGAATAGTAACCATGATGCCTGTGGTTCATAGTTCCATCCCTAGGAAGTGTTTGAATAGTAACCATGATGCCTGTGGTTCAAGGTTCCATCCGTACAAAGTGTTTGAATAGTAACCATGATGCCTGTGGTTCATAGTTTCATCCCTAAAAAGTATGTGAATAGTAACCATAAAGCCTGTGGTTCATGGTTCCATCCCTAAAAAGTCTTTGAATAGTAACCATAATGCCTGTGGTTCATGGTTACATCCCTAGAAAGTATTTGAATAGTAACAATGATGCATGTCGTTCATGGTTACATCCCTAGAATGTGCTTGAATAGTAACCATGATGCCCGTGGTTCATTGTCCCATCCTTAAAAAGTAGGAGGGCTTATTTGAAACCATGTTCAGGTGATGTCATTTCACTCCCTGCCTCAACCCACCACTCCCTCCTTCTTCTGTCCCTCTCCTTTATCCATCCATTTTGCTCCATTCCCCCACTTCCCCCTCCCCGTGCGTTCCCCTCACCCACCCCGTCCTCCTCCGCAGTGTGGGCGGGATGCTGAGAACTTTGACCGTTTTTTCACCCGCCACCCGCCAGTGCTGACCCCTCCCGACGAGGAAGTGATTCAGAACCTGGACCAGGACGAGTTCCAAGGATTCTCTTTTATCAACCCAGAGTTCCCTGGAAGCGCCGCCGCCGACCCTGCCGCCGAGCAGGCTTGATTGAACTTGCACGGACGCTACACACACACACGCACACACACACACACATTTCTTGTTCACACTGCTGCAACCTGCCTCTTCTCTAATCATAAAAACTATATATTTGTTTTGCATGCAACAAAAGAAGATTTGACAATTCTGAACCAAAATGGCGGCCAAAGTGCGGAGTAGTTTATGGAATAAACCAGGGGTGTCCAAACTTTTCCCACTCAGGAAAAATTAAAGCATGTGGGGGTCCATTTTTTAAAAAAATCTTTTTCATAGATTTTTTATAACCTGTAGGGCTTCCCTCAAGTTAGGTCCCAGAGACCCGGAAGGGTCTCAGTCATAAAAATGTTGAAAAATGAGTCATACATTAAAAAAAAAATGTGATGTATTTTATTTTTTTAATATTTTATCCCCTTTTTGTGAAAGAAAACCTTGGACATATTTCCCCCCCAAAAAATATTTCAAAGTTTGATATTTAATTTGAAGTAATTTTAATTGATCAATAATTTATAACAACCCTGATTTTATGTCATTATTGTTTTTTTTTAACATGGCAGGTTTTTGAAAAAATAAAATCCCACAAAAGATTTTGGGGATCCAGGTTTCCACTCATAAAAGTGTTAAAAATAAGTGATAGATGTATTTTTTTAAAATTATTATTGTTATTATTCTAATCACTCTCGATCAACTTACATATATGTATAGCTTAGAAGGTTTTATTTCATATTTTTGGTTTGTTTGTTGTTATTGGGCCCTCTTTTAAAATATAGTTGTGTTTTTTGCATGGCAAACACACAGAATATGCAATTTTTTCCTCGGAAAAAAAAATATTTCAAAGTGGAATATTTAATTTGAAGTAATTTTAATCGATCCATAATTCATAACAACCCTGATTTTTTAACATGACAGTTTTTGAAAAAAAAAAATTAAATCCCACTAAAATTATTGGGGATCCAAATGTTTCCACTCATAAAAGTGTTAAAAATAAGAGTCATTAATGTGTTTTTATTTTTTTAACACTCTATCAACTAACACTCTATCTGTCGATTATATATTTTTATTATAATGCATTATTTTTTGGTTTGTTTGTAGGCATTATGCACTTTGTTTTAGATCAAGTGATGTTTGTTGTATGGCAAAGATACAAAAAAAATATTTCAAAGTGTAATGTATAATTTGAAGTTATAAATAGATCAATAGTTCCTAACAACCCTGATCATTATTATTATTATTCCTTTTTGAATATGACAGGTTTAAAAAAATAAAAATCCCACAAAAATTCTTGGGATTCAAACGTTTCCACTCATAAAAGTGCTTTAAAAAAAAGTCATAAATGTTTTTTGTTTTTTTTACTTTAAACACTCTTTATCAATTTCACTTCTATCTCTCAATTACATTCGGTGGAATATTTGATGTACTTAATCGGAGCCATTTATTTGTTTCTATATTTCATAACATTGATTATATTGATTATTATTATGTTTTGAGCAATGATGGTTATGGCAGCTTTTTGTTATTAGAGTCACCATTGCAACTTTTTTCTTGTTGTATTTCACTTGTTTGATCTTTTATTCCAACTTTTTTATGTTTTGGGTTGTTTATTTACAGTATTTTTAGAAAGTGCAGCGTTTCAAAAAAAAAAAAGCCACAAATGGCCCCTGGGCCACACTTTGGACACCCCTGGATCAAACAAATATGATAAGCTTTTTCCTGGTTAGGAACGTTAGTTAAAATAAATAAAATTTATGTATGTATATATATATATATATATGTATGTATGTATATATATACATTCATATATATATGTATGTATGTATATATATACATATATATATATATGTATGTATGTATATATATACATTCATATATATATGTATGTATGTATATATATACATATGCATATATATATATATATATATACACACTGTATATATACAGTATATCGATTTTAAAAATCTTTTTATGCGATTCCCGATCTTACAGGCTGCGTGTAAAGGTTGTACATCGGCAGCTAATAGGAGCTTTTGTAACTTGTTTTGAAAAAGGTTTTGGCATAAGTTATATATATATATATATATATATATATATATATATATATATATATAAGAATCAGTTTTTAAAAAGTTTGATTCTGATTGTTATAATAATTTAAAAGACGTATTTGTGGTCTACATAATATGTAATGGTGCTTGTTTGGTCCAAATGTTGCATAGATGATGTTTTACAGACCATATTCCAGACGCTTCATCTTCAGGATGCACCGTTTTTGTGGGCAGTCTTATTTTATACTTTGACCAAGTCTTCTCCCCGTCAGCCATCTTGTATCTACTGACAGATAGAAGTTAGAACTATACACTACTTTGTATTAGAAATGGCAACAGCGGATGAATCATGTGCATGTACAAGACAGTCTGCACCTCAACAAGAAGATAAAGAAAAAGAACGAACTTATTGATTACAATGGCGGACTTGTTTGGGTATATTTCCAACATACTGTATATGGATAATCCCCTGACGTCACAATTGTGAAAAGCATCACTACTGACGCAGATTGCAAACGGCTCACTTAGAGGAAGTACAAAGGAAGGAAATAATGTTTTATAAACATTTCTGCATGCCTCCATGCTCTGATTTCACCTTTTCAAAGACTTATGCAGATCATAAATAAACAAAAACAGCTGCCCATAGGTAAGAAAAGTTGCTTTTGGTCCACTTGAAGTCATCAGAAACCTCCAACCGGTTCCTGCTAATCTCCACGCATTGTTTGTTGTGTGCAAAAAAAATGAACAATCTACGAATTACCATGTTTCTTTCTGGTTGGTTGTGCAAAACATGCAGTGTGAGCAACATTTGTGGTCCAATCAACCAACAAAAACAACATTTGTGGTCAAAACACCAACAACAACAACACACACAAAACAGTAAATAGCATTGCAATTATTTTCGGGGGAATTTCACTCCTTGGCTCTTCCAGCACGCTCTGCGTTTGGCTTGCGGTTCTTTAAAGCGTGGCAAGAAACCTTCTTGTTTGTTTGTTTCTTCTTCTCTTCTGCATTGGAATGCCTGACCTTCTTGTGCATGACTCTCTAGACTGCCGAGATGTCAATAAGTTGGACTGCTGGCTGTGTCTCGCCGTCATGGTGGATGTTTGTGTGACGGCGAGATGCAACACACAGTTAGTTAGTTAGTTAGTTAGTTAGTTAGTTAGTTAGTTAGAGAGACTACTAGCATGTGCAGTACAATTATTGGCACAACTCCGCAAACACACACAAATGGTTTTACTCACGCCCGACGATTCGCAAGTTAAAAAACAAAAAGACAATGTTCTTAAATTAAAGGATGTATAAGTAAAAAAAAAATTTCTGCCAGTTTAAAAAAATATTATTCAATTAAAAGCGATTTGCAAGTATAAAAAAGTTTTTATTCAATTAAATAATTGTTTTGCACGATTAAAAACTATTTTATTTAATAAAAAAACATTTTGCAATACAAATAATTTTTTTAAATTAAAAAAAATTGGAAATATGAAAACAAGTTTTCTTCCAAAAAACAATTAGCAAGTACAAAAACAATATTCTTGAGGAACAAAATGTTTTGCAAGTATATTTTTTTCAATAAAAAAAATATTTTGCAAGTATTAAGACAATTTTCTTCAAGAAAAAAATATTTTGCTATACAAATAATTTTTTTACATAAAGAAATATTTTGCAAGTATAAAAACAAGTTTTCTTTAAAAAAATATTTTGCAAGTACAAAACAATATTCTTCAAGAACAAAATGTTTTGTAAGTATATTTTCTTCGATAAAAAAAATATTTAGCAAGTATTAAAACAATTAACTTCAAGAAAAAAATATTTTGCAAGTATAAAAACAATTTTCTTCAAGGAATAAAAACTATTGCAATTATTAAAACAAGTTTTTTTCAATTAGAATAGTTTTTTTCTAATATAAAAGCAATTTTCTTCATTTAAAAAATATTTTACACGTATAAAAAAAATGTTTTTCAATAAAAAAATGTTTTGCAAGTATATTTTCTTCAATAAAAAATATGTTTAAGTATTCAAAAAATGTTCTTTAATAAAAATGTGTTTTCAAGTATTAAAACAATTTTCTTCAATAAAAAAAATGTTTTGCAAGTATTAAAACAAGTTTTTTGAATTAGGGAATTGTTTTTGAAAGAATAAAAACTATTTTTTTCAAATATACAAATATTTTGCCAGTATAAAAACAATTTCCTTCAATAAAAAATATTTTGCAAGTATTAAAACAATTTTCTTTAATTAAAACATATTTTACAAGTATGTTTTCTTCAGTTTCTTGCGTCTTCTTCTTGGTTACTTTTGGTGGACGGCACCATGCGCAAATAACGGTCGTTCTGACGGTCTTAAATTGACTCTGCAGTCGTTGAGAAATGCAAATTACGTCCAAGTGTGTGGATCTCGCTAGGTGGAATATTACTGCCAAAAGTTTTACTTTGAAAAAAATGTTTTTTAAATTCAAAAAAATGTTTTTTATTGCAAATAATTTTTTCATTGAATAAAAAAAAAAATCTTGTACTTGCAAATCATTTTTAAAATTGAAGAAATTGGTTAGTTTTTTATTGAGAAATGGTTGGGTGTGAATAAAATCATGTTTGTGGAGTTTTGCCAGTAATTTTCCTTTTTGGTGTGTTTTTCAGACGCATGACTTGCGTGTTTTGTTGATGCCATATTTGGATGTGTGTGCGCCAATGGACGACGTTTGCTGCGCGCATGCCTGGCCGTGTGCTCGTGTTTTGGACGGCCACAGGCTCCGTTTTGCTTCCTTGACTTGGCGCTCTTGGACGAGAAACCGGGCGAATGTTTTGCACGTGGTTCTGCTGAGGCGCTGCCTTTCCCCCTCGCAGAGGGTCTGATGACGTTTGCTGTGATCCGCTGTGTTGCCGGGCAACCACGTTGCAACCTTTGTGGTGAGTCCCCGGCTCGGGGGACGAAAGGAGATTTTGAGTGCGTGTGTGTTTCTGCATGTGACAGCTCTGAAGAAGAAACATGTTTGTCTTGTATTTTCTCCATCCAACTTACATAGCAATAATCTTCTTGTCATGTTTGGCACCGGGTTAGTTTTTGCCTCATCCCTGGATTAAAGCGTGAGTAAAGAAGTTCGAAAGAGAAACTGATGATGTCGTTCGCTCGTAGATACTACCTGGCGGTTGTTTGAGTACACTGCCGCTAGTCCACTCCCTAATGCTTCAGTCCCACACCTTAATGCAGGATTCTCACAGAAATGAGGCAAAAATACAACCTTATCTACTGTAATAATTTGTAATCAGTTGTAACATCTCCCCCCCCCCCCCTCCAGGGCAGCTAATGTACTTCTAATCTGGTGTCATGCAGCACCGAGCTGACCATATCTGTTTGATTCACTTATTGGACAAATTCTTCACCAGAAAACAAGAAAATGTTTTTATTACACGTTAGATTATGTCTGTAATACACCAACAGGCCACAGCATTAAGTACAGTGGGTCTGGTCCCTCACTTAAAGCGGAACTGCACTTTTTATTTTATTTATTTTGCCTATTGTTCACAATCATTATGAAAAACAAGAAGACAAAAGTTATTTTTTTTGTGTTGTTTTTTTGCATTAATTCTCTCTTCCTTAGTGCTTGCTTCTGGAAGCAGCAGTTCATCCTCAGTATATTCACCTTCAAAAAGATAAGGTTGTGAATCCTCATTTGTCCAAAAATTGTTGTCTTTGTTGTTTGTTACCAAGTCTGCCATAATTAGAACACACACTCGTGTTTGTTTCCGGAAGTAGGAACACACATTTGTTGCTAGAAGTCGGAAGTGCGTTGCTTTGGAAACGGAAATGAATGCACTGAAAAAATCAGTTCAAGCATTGATTAAAATGACCAAAATAGGGTAAATATTATACATATTACATATTGTTTTGAAGGTGTCTGTTACTACATTTTATATATACTTGCAGTGTGTAGATTGTACATATTACATATTGTTATGAAGGTTTCTGTTACTACATTATATACAGATGTGGTCAAAAGTTTACATACACTTGTGAAGAACATAATGTCATGGTTGTCTTGAGTTCCAAATCATTTCTACAACACCTATTTTTTGTGATAGAGTGATTGGAGCACATACTTGTTGGTCACAAAAACATTCATGAAGTTTGGTTATTTTATGAATTTATTATTGGTCTACTGAAAATGTGACCAAATTTGCTGGGTCAAAATTATACATAAAGCAACATACATTATCAATTTTGGTGATATAGAAAAGTTACAATAAAATGAAATTAGCTTCATAGCATGGCCTCTTAACTTCACGTGAGTGATTATGATTGATGACACCTGTTGACTTCTGTGGACTTCTCTCTAAGACCTTCTGGTGGAAAGTTCTGTGGTCAGATGAAACAAAAATTGAGCTGTTTGGCCACAATACCCAGCAATATGTTTGAAGGAGAAAAGGCGAGGAGAGTGGCCGTGTGCAACCCGAGGGTCCCTGGTTCAAATCCCACCTAGTACCAACCTCGTCACGTCCGTTGTGTCCTGAGCAAGACACTTCACCCTTGCTCCTGATGGGTGCTGGTTGGCGCCTTGCATGGCAGCTCCCTCCACCAGTGTGTGAATGTGTGTGTGAATGGGTAAATGTGGAAGTAGTGTCAAAGCGCTTTGAGTACCTTGAAGGTAGAAAAGCGCTATACAAGTACAACCCATTTATGTATTTATTATTTAATCCCAGGAACAGCATGTCTACCGCCAAGCATGGTGGTGGTAATATTATGCTCTGGGCCTGTTTTGCTGTCAATGAGACTGGTGCTTTACAGAGAGTAAATGGAATGATGAAAAAGGAGAATTTCCTCCAAATTCTTCAGGATAACCTAAAATCATCAGCCCAGAGGTTGGGTATTGGGCGCAGTTGGGTGTTCCAACAGGACAATGACCTCAAACACACGTCGAAAGTGGTAAAGGAATGGCTAAATCAGGCTGGAATTAAGTTTTTAGAATGGCCTTCCTAAAGTCCTGACTTCAACGTGTGGACAATGCTGAAGAAAGAAGTCCATGTCAGAAAACCAACACATTTTGCTGACCTGCACCAATTTTGTCAAGAGGAGTGGTCAAAAATTTAAGCAGAAGCTTGTGGATGGCTACCAAAAGCACCTTATTGCAGTGAAACTTGCCAAAGGACATGTAACCAAATATTAACATTGCTGTATTGTCAGAGGTGTTTAAACATTTTCCAGCGAGGGCCAAATAGAGAAAAATTGAAGGATGCGAGGGCCACTCTTATACATTTTGTATATGGAAAAAGTCTCAAACCAAAAAAAATGTAGGTTAACATATGCTAACATTTAAAAAAAAAAAAAAAAAAAACTTACATCTTAGCTTATTGTTATAGATAACAAAGCAATAAAGCGATCCATGATTATTTTAATAATGATTTTATTCGTATTTATGTTAACTGTGCTCGAAGTTAGGTTGTAAGTACTAATATTCCTATTATACGGTCAACTGAAACGCTTTTGAGGGCTTTAGTATACTCAAAAACCTTCGTCTCACAAGAAATTTTCCATCATGACAGGACACATGGAAAATCATAAAGTTAAATTAAAGTACCAATGATTGTCACACACACACTAGGTGTGGCAAAATTATCCTCTGCATTTGACCCATCACCCTTGATCACCCTCTGAGAGGTGAGGGGAGCAGTGAGCGGCAGCCCTGGCCACGCCCGGGCATCATTTTTGGTGATTCAACCCCCAATTCCAACCCTTGATACTGAGTGTCAAGCAGGCAGGTAATGGCTCCCATTTTTAAAGTCTCTGGTATGACTCGACTGGGGTTTGAACTCACAACATACCGATCTCAGGGCGGACACTCTAGATAAACTTTCGGTCCCCTAAGGGGGGGGGGTGCCCACATATGTGGTCCTCTCCAAGGTTTCTCATAGTCATCATTGTCACTGTCACCGACGTCCCATTGGGGTGAGTTTTTCTTGCCCTTATGTGGGCTCTACCGAGGATGTCGTTGTGGTTTGTGCAGCCTTTTGAGACACTGGTGATTTAGGGGTATATAAATAAAAATTTATTGATTGATTGATTAATCATCAAAGACCTTATATAGTAAGACGCTCAAGTTGTCTGCCATTTTGGTTTTCAGGTCCCATTTGGGGGAATTTGGTCCCGTTAATTTTTTATAGTTTTTTTGTTCTAATTTGGGACCTGTTTAGTTTGTCTAAACCAGGGGTCGGCAACCCGCGGCTCCAGAGGCTCTTTAGCGCCGCCCTATTGGCTCTCCAGGGCTTTTTCAAAAGTGTATGAAAAATGGAAAAAGATGAGGAGGAAAAAATATCTAAAAAAAATGTTTTTATTTGGTTTCTGTCGGAGGACAAACATGACACAAACCTCCCTAATTGTTATAAAGCACAGTGTTTTTATTAAACATGCTTCACTGATTCGAGTATTTGGCGAGCGCCGTTTTGTCCTACTAATTTTGGCGGTCCTTGAACTCACTGTAGTTTGTTTACATGTACAACTTTCTCCGACTTTCTAAGACGTGTTTTATGCCACTTCTTTTTCCGTCTCATTTTGTCCACCAAACTTTTAACGTTGTGCGTGAATCCACAAAGGTGAGTTTTGTTGATGTTATTGACTTATGTGGAGTGCTAATCAGACATATTTGGTCACTGCATGACTGCAAACTAATCGATGCTAACATGCTATTTAGGCTAGCTCTATGTACATATTGCATCATTATGCCTTATTTGTAGCTATATCTGAGCTCATTTAGTTTCCTTTAAGTCCTCATAATTCAATTTATATATCATGACACACTATCTGTATGTAATATGGCTTTTATTTTTTGAGGCTCCAGACTTATTTGTTTTTGTATTTTTGGTCCAATATGGCTCTGTCAACATTTTAGGTTGTCGACCCCTGGTCTATAGAATGTGTCGCTGGCCAATAAAAATCAATCTGCGAGCCGCAAATGGCCCCCGTGCCGCATTTTGGACATCCCTGCTGTATGCATACTTTTGACCCTGCAGATTTGGTCACATCTTCAGTAGACCCATAATAAATTCATAAACGAAGCAAACTTCATGAATGTTTTTGTGGCCAACAAGTATGTGCTCCAATCACTCTATCACAAAAAAAATACGAGTTGTAGAAATGATTGGAAAACTCAAGACAGCCATGACATTATGTTCTTTACAAGTGTGCAGTGTGTATGTAGAACGTTGGAGGGTTTTGAAGTTGTTTTAGAGGACTTTTGTTATGTACTAGAGAAAGGAAGGAGGCGACAACCAGGGCAGGACTGCGTTCACAAGGTTTATTAAATACCTTTGATGAATACGTGGCGTGTGTATGCTACTCAAAGTGAATGACTGTTGACTATGTGTAATATTAAATATGTAAATGTTGGTTGTATCATTCGTCGTTATCCAAGAGGGCAAGGCGAAGAGGCAGGTCGTGGACAGGCAAGAGGTCATGGACAAGAGCAGGGCAGCTTGGTCTGGGTCCGAGCAGGGAGGTCATGGATCGAGGAGAGCAGTCATAAATCCGGATGGGAGTTGAGTGACAAGGTACAATCACGGAGGACAGGGGAGTCACCAAGGAAATACAAAAGGACATGAACCAGGAGAAAACACGGAGAGATAGAGCAAAACAAGGGCGAGAAAATCACTGGGAAAACAGGGAATGCCAGACGTGATGCTTACTGGAAGGTTAGCGACGTTCTGGCAAAAGCTCCTCGGGTCTGCTGGTTTTTATGCTGCTCCCTCTCATCAAATCCAGGTGTGTTGATTATTGATAGGCTGCAGGCTCGTTGTTGCGTGGGCGTGCTGCACTCAGCACGAGTGAGGGCGTGTCTGAGTGCGCTGTCAGCAGAGGCGCCTCTTAAAAATCTTTAAAAAATAAAAAATAAATGTGTGTTCTTGTCTGTTATAATGATTTTGAACAATAATCAAAATAATAATAAAAAAGTGCAGTTCCCCTTTAAGGCCTTAATTTTTGCAAACTCCATTGAATGTGTTGTAATTGTTGTATTGATGCTGTGGCCAGTGTGTGGATGCTAACACAATATTTAGAGGTGATATTACATTTTGTAGCGTTTAGTGACTTTTTTTTTTTTTTTAATAAGTTTGCTGTTTTCTTAATGTGTTGATGAAAGCCCCCCAGTGTTAGTGCATCATATATGATATATTTATATTTATATCATGTGCCCCACACGG
Organism: Nerophis ophidion; assembly: GCF_033978795.1. Classification (NCBI taxonomy): domain Eukaryota; kingdom Metazoa; phylum Chordata; class Actinopteri; order Syngnathiformes; family Syngnathidae; genus Nerophis; species Nerophis ophidion. The sequence continues at coordinate 29,527,724 of NC_084617.1, forward strand.
AGGAATAAATAATAATCCCGCATGAATTAATGTGTTTTATCACCAGAGTTTTCAGTATTAGCATTTCTAGGGATGCTTTCTGTGTGCCAATAATGTAGAGGGCGGGCGAGCGAGAAGCTTTTTATCTTGTGTGTTTGGAAACAGCAGGCTTACAATAAAAAGATGCCACGTGTGCCGGGGTGGTCTCGTCTTTCCGCTGACATTGGACGCGTGGACTGCATGCATGAGAGAGAGAGAGATTAAAGTGACGGAGGCTGACAGATGGGGAGCATGCTCACTAGATTGGAGAGAGAGAGAGAGAGAGGAGGAGGCCAACAATGGTGGAGGGCGGGGGAGGGGGCAAAGGCAGCAAGACAGGCTGTGCATATTTCATGGCTGCCACTTATCATAAGAGCCTTTCCTTGATGCTCTGACGACTTCAAGGAAAGTAAAACACTCTCAGGCCTGCTGCTGCCGGACATGTTTGGAATGATGATGTCATGTTACCATGTAGACTTTTTACCTTTTTTCTCCAATTGTGTTCTTACTTTTTAAAAGAACAGATGGATGCAAATGACGGACATCATTTGTAACAAGTTTCATGTTTATTTGATCAAAAACTAGCAGTTTTAGAGCTGGGCCAATATTCAATAAGTTAAGTGACCGAAAAATAAATGGAAATTAACTCAATGACTTTGCGAGTATAAAAACAATTTTCTGAAATTAAAAAAGATGTTTTGCAAGTATGGAAAAAAACTGTTATAAATTTAAAAAAATATTTTGCAAGTATTGAAACAATTTTCTTTATTTTAAAAAAATGCAAGTGTAAAAACTATTTCCTTCAGTTAAGAAAAATATTGTGCAAGTATTAAAACAATTTTATTCGAATAAAGAAAATATTTTCCAAGTATTACATATTTTTTTTCAATTAAAAAATATATTATGCTAGTATTAAAACAATTTTATTCAATTAAAGAAAATATTTCCAAGTATTACATATTTTTTTCAATCAAAAAAAATATTTTGCAAGTATAAAAACAATTTTCTTCATTAAAACAATGTTTTGCAAGTATAAAAACTGATTTTTTTCAATTAAGAAAAATATTTTGTAAGTACTAAAACAATTTTCTTCAATAAAAAATATTTTGTAAGTGTTAAAACACATTTATTTTGGTGTAAAAAAAATGTTTCAAAAGACCAAAAACTATTTTTTTTGTCATTGTAAAAACGATTTGCAAGTTTAAAAACTTTTTTCATAAAAAAAATTAAGTAAAAAAAAATGAAAGTATTAAAAACAAATTTCTTCACTTAAAAAGATGTTTTTCAAGTTTAAAAACTATTTTCTTCAAAGAAAAACTTGGCAGTGATATTCCATCCTGCACAGCCATATTTCACACTCCACAACAACAGTTGGTGCTTTTGAGTCAATTTAAGGCCGTCAGAGCTACTCTTATTTGCGCATGGTTCCATCCGCCAAAAATAACAAAGACGTTGAGCAAAATGGTGGATACAAGAGAGGAAAAACAAACTCAACCTGTAAGTTAACACGTTTATGGTACTATCCACTAGTTGTAGATCATGCAATGTTATTTATTGATGCAATGCCGCTTCTTCTTTGTTATTTTTGGCAGACGGCACCATTCGCAAATACAATAAATAACTGGTTTAATAAGCTATTGCAAATAACAATAAATTGACTCTGCAGCACCACCTAATATACTTGCAATATGGTTTTGTATTTTAATTTTATCAGTGGTTCATTTGCTCTCAAATGTTGACAATGAAAAATTTTATTGGCGGGAATTTATTGGTCAATATATCGGTGCGCACAATTTGTTATCGGTCCAGACCTAACACTGCATCTGCCTCTTGCCAAATTAAAATTGTTATAAAGTGGGTTCTTTTTAGAACAAATATAAATAGGACTTTGTAGAAAATCATTTTTAAAACAATAAACAGATGAAATTTCCTGGGTTTTTCCAAGCAATGACCGTTTTTAAAATAAAAGTATTGGGGATCCAAAAGAGCATCACTCATAAAAGTGTTATAAATATACATCTTTTTTTTTTCTTGCAACACTTAAATCTTTAAATCGACTTCAGATCTGTCTGTCGATTATACGTTTTTATTATAATTGTTTTTAAACTTGTTTGGGGTTTTTTCACCAAAGAAAACCTTGCTTTTTTATGCAAACATACAACATATGCAATACCCCCCGCCCCCCATAAGATATGTATGAATAAAAACAATTTTCTTCAATTAAGAAAAATATTTGAAAGTATTAAAACCATTTTTTTGTCAATTAAAAAATATTTTTCAAGTACTCAAAAAATGTTCTTCAATTGAAAAAAATATTTTGCAAGTATAAAAGAAATTATTCAATTAAAAAAATATTTTGCAAGTATACAAAACAATTTTATCCAAGTAAAAAAAGATTTGGCAAGTATTAAAAAAATGTTCTTCAATGTAAAATAATACTTTAAAGTGGAATATTTGAATTGGAGCCTTGAAAAGATAATTAATTCATAACATTGATATTGATTCATTATTATTTTTGGAGCAATGACAGTTTAAAAAAAAATCCACTCATGATTTTTTTAATTTTTTTTTTTACTTTCAACGAGCAAATCTTGAGATCAACTTCAGATCTATCTGGCACTTTAGTTTTTTGGGGTTTTTTTGTTGTTGTTGTTGTTTTTGTTTTTGACACAATAATTTCCCCCTGAAAAAAATATTTCATAGTGTAATTTTTGATGTGAAGTAATTGGAGCCCTAAATAGATCAATAATTCATAACATTGATTTTGATTCATTATTATGGTATGAGCAATGACGGTTTAAAAAAAAAAAATCCCACTGAAATTATTGGGTATCCATGAGAGCCCCCACACATAAAAGTGGTAAAAAAAAATCTTTTTTTCTTCTTTTTTTTACTTTCAATGCTCAAATCTTGAAATCAACTTCAGATCTATCTGGCACGTTTAAGTAATTGTTTTTATTTTTATTTTTATGTTTTTGTTTTTATACAGTTTCCCCCTGAAAAAATTGTTTTGTGATTAAATATATATATATATATATATATATATATATATATATATATATATATATATAAATGCACAATAATACCGTAATAATGCAATTCCAAAACCAAACTCAAGCCAGCAACATTCAGAATGGCAATCAACAAAGCAATTGAGAGGACACAAACATGACACAAAACAATACAAAAGCAATCAAACAAAAATGAATAATATCAACAACAGTATCAATAATGTGTGAAGTGTAATATTTGATGTGAAGTAATTGGAGTTATTTGAGCAATGACAGTTTTTTTTTTGTCTTTTTTAACAGCCTGCATGGCAGCTTTGTGTTATTATATTTCACCTGTTTGTTTGTTCATTTATTCCACTTTTTTATGTTTTTTTTTTGCTGTATTTTTACAGTGGACCATTAAAAAAAATGTCAGCCACACTTTCGACACCCCTGATCTGAATAGAACTTCGAAAAAAGGCAAAGTCCACAAGACGTATGAGCGTAATGAAACAGCAACACAGTGTCAACACAGCTAGTGAGTGTGCCATGCGCTCACCCGGGCTGCCTACGACTAGCTATTAGTGCATGCAAAAGATGCGACTTTTCTCCAAGTGGTGTTGGAGCGTGTGCCGGGCTGCTTATCTCTTGGTCGGCATGCAGCACTCAAATGGAAATGATTTGGAGGAGAAACGCTGCGGAACAGGAAGTTCCCGGGCAGCGCTAAGCTGTGTAAAGTTTGTGTTGGAGTGGATGCTGATAATTAATTCCCAATGTTGCGGCCCTACAAATGAAAGCCAGTGGCTGGGCCACAAAGCAGCCGCCGCTTATCAGCCCAAAACAGGTCAGCGTCGGATACCCGCCTTTCATGCTTTCATTCCGCCTCCCTCCCACGCACACACACACACACGCACGCGCTCGCGCAGCATCCTCAGCCGACACACACTCGTCTCGCCCTAATCCCGCGCTTCCTGAAAAGTGATGTGGCGAGAGAGGAGAGGAGGTGCCTGTTTAACGAAGACAGCCTTGTTGGTTCGTGGCGCCATGCTACTGCAGCTTTCCACACCCAGGGCCAGGCATGTTTATCCTCTTCCTCCCCCTCTTCTTCCCCTATCTCCATCTTTCTGCCTCGCGGCGCTAGCAGCAACTCAAGCGTGCTGAGACGGAACACATTAGGAGCTGGCCTACATCGCTGCCAGCTGCGTGTGCGCGGGCGCAAAGTCTTTGGGAAACAGTAAATTGATGAGCTGACACATTAAATACAGTAACAATGCAGGATATGTTCTAGAACAGGGGTCACCAACCTTTTTCAAACCAAGAGCTACTTCTCAGGTACTGATTAATGCGAAGGGCTCCCAGTTTGATACACACTTAAATAAATTGCCAGAAATAGCCAATTTGCTCAATGTACCTTTAATAAATAAATCTATATATATATATATTTTTTTTTTTTAAATTGGTATTTCTGTCTGTCATTCCGTCGTTCATTTTTTTCCCTTTTACGGAAGGTTTTTTTGTAGAGAATAAATGATGAAAAAACACTTAATTGAACGGTTTAAAATGATAAATAAATGATAAATGGGTTGTACTTGTATAGCGCTTTTCTACCTTCAAGGTACTCAAAGCGCTTTGACACTACTTCCACATTTACCCATTCACACACACATTCACACACTGATGGAGGGAGCTGCCATGCAAGGCGCCAACCAGCACCCATCAGGAGCAAGGGTGAAGTGTCTTGCTCAGGACACAACGGACGTGACGAGGTTGGTACTAGGTGGGGATTGAACCAGGGACGCTCGGGTTGCGCACGGCCACTCTCCCACTGCGCCACGCCGTCCCAAAAGAGGAGAAAACAGGAAAAAATGAAAATTAAATTTTGAAACATAGTTTATCTTCAATTTCGACTCTTTAAAATTCAAAATTCAACTGAAAAACAATAAAGAGAAAAACTAGCTAATTCGAATTTTTTTGAAAAAATTAAAAAAATATATTTATGGATCATCATTAGTAATTTTTCCTGATTAAGATTAATTTTTGAATTTTGATTACATGTTTTAAATAGGTTAAAATCCAATCTGCACTTTGTTAGAATATATAACAAATTGGACCAAGCTATATTTCTAACAAAGACAAATCATTATTTCTTCTAGGTTTTCCAGAACAAAATTTTTAAAAGAAACTCAAAAGACTTTGAAATAAGATTTAAATTTGATTCTACAGATTTTCGGGATTTGCCACAATATATATTTTTTTAATTTTAATCATAATAAGTTTGAAGAAATATTTCACAAATATTCTTTGTCAAAAAAACAGAAGATAAAATGAAGAATTAAAATAAAAGGTATTTATTGTTATTTACAATTTTAAAAAAAATTACTTGAACATTGATTTAAATTGTCAGGAAAGAAGAGGAAGGAATTTAAAAGGTAAAAAGGAATATGTGTTTAAAATTCCTCAAATTATTTTTAAGGTTGTATTTTTTCTCTAAAATTGTCTTTCTGAAAGTTATAAGAAGCAAAGTAAAAAAATAAATGAATTTATTTAAACAAGTGAGGACCAAGTCTTTAAAATATTTTCTTGGATTTTCAAATTCTGTTTGAGTTTTGTCTCTCTTATATTTAAAAATGTCAAGCAAAGCGAGACCAGCTTGCTAGTAAATAAATAAAATTAAAAAAATAGAGGCAGCTCACTGGTAAGTGCTGCTATTTGAGCTATTTTTAGAACAGGCCAGCGGGCTACTCATCTGGTCCTTACGGGACTACCTGGTGCCCGCGGGCACCGCGTTGGTGACCCCTGTTCTATAAGAATTACAAGTTCCTTTAACTGCGATTTATTTATTTTTTGACCCTCGGCCCGTTCCGTAGTGAGGAAATGTAATGGCGTTCAGTTGCTGTTGAACCAAAAGCTGGAAAATAGCGAGCAGAAATGCACAATTACGAAAATGTCCGATCCTAAGCCGCGAAAAGTCTGTCACCCGACAGGAGAAGAATATTTTATCTTCCATCTCCTTTAGACAACATCATTGGAACTCGCAGAGGAGAGGAGCTTCACTTCTGTTTTTACGTCACAGTTGAGTGCATTAGTTACATACACTAACTTAGTAAGCTATTTATACATATTTATATGGATATACACATATATATTTGTATATATATATATATATATATATATGTATATATACATATATCCATCCCATCCATCCATTTTCTACCGCTTATTCCCTTTTGGGGTCGCGGGGGGCGCTGGCGCCTATCTCAGCTACAATCGGGCGGAAGGTGGTGTACACCCTGGACAAGTCGCCACAGATAGACAGACAACATTCACACTCACATTCACACACTAGGGCCAAACTAGTGTTGCCAATCAACTTATCCCCAGGTGCGTGTCTTTGGAAGTGGGAGGAAGCCGGAGTACCCGGAGGGAACCCACGCATTCACGGGGAGAACATGCAAACTCTACACAGAAAGATCCCGAGCCTGGGATTGAACCCAGGACTGCAGGACCTTTGTATTGTGAGGCAGACACACTAACCCCTCTTCCACCTTGAAACCCCTATATATATATATATATATATATATATATATATATATATATATATATATATATATATATATATATATATGTGTGTATATATATGTGTGTATATATATATATATATATATATATATGTGTGTATATATATGTGTGTATATATATATATATGTGTATATATATATGTATATATATATATATATACACACACGTGTATACATATATATATTAGGGCTGCGAATCTTTGGGTGTCCCACGATTCGATTCAATATCGATTCTTGGGGTCGTGATTCGATTATATATTGATTTTTTTCGATTCAACGCGATTCTCGATTCAAAAACGATATTTTTCCGATTCAAAACGATTCTGTATTCATTCAATACATAGGATTTCAGCAGGACCTACCCCAGTCTGCTGACATGCAAGCAGAGTAGTAGTTTTTTTTTTTTTTTTTTTTTTAAAGCTTTTATAATTGTAAAGGACAATGTTTTATAAACTGATTGCAATAATGTAAATTTGTTTTAACTATTAAACGAACCCAAAATATGACTTTTTTTATCTTTGTGAACATATTGGACACAGTGTGTTGTCAAGCTTATGAGATGCGATGCAAGTGTAAGCCAGTGTGACACTATTGTTCTTTTTTTTATTTTTTATAAATGTCTAATGATAATGTCAATGAGGGATTTTTAATCACTGCTATGCTGAAATTATAACTAATATTGATACTGTTGTTGATAATATTCATTTTTGTTTCACTACTTTTGGTTTGTTCTGTGTCGTGTTTGTGTCTCCTCTCAAATGCTCTGTTTATTGCAATTCTGAGTGTTGCTGGGTCAGGTTTGGTTTTGGAATTGGATTGCATTGTTATTTTTTTGGATTGCATTGTTATTTTTTTGTTGGATTGCATTGTTATTTTATTTTTGGATTGATAAAAAAAATAGATTTAAAAAAAAATGAGAATCGATTCTGAATCGCACAACATGAGAATCGCGATTTATATTCGAATCGATTTTATCCCACACCCCTAATATATATGTATACAAACATATATATTTGGGCTGTCAAACGTTTAAAATATTTAATCGCGATAATCACATTAATTTATAGTCACCTCAAAATTAATCGCGATTAATCGCAGATAGATATAATTTTTCATCATTAGGAAGTGTACCACAGACAAATAATTTTCCAGTAATGTGCTTTATGATTTGTGTTTTAAACACTATTCTTGTTAAGCAGCTCAACAAAAAAAGGACATAAAAACGCTTGCCAGATTTGTAGGCATACATCATTTGTATTCCTGCTGTAGGAGCACCTGCGTTCAGAGGAGGAGTTACACTTCAGAGTTTACATACCAGTTTCACGCATTGATAACACAAAATTCGGATTGTTACGATCATGCTTTGATCGTCAAAGATCTGTGATATTTCTACCAGAATTAAAGCCTCTGATATTCTGTACCTGACATGTTGTACAAGTTAATCTCTGCATGACAATGTCTTTACCTTCTCTTGTCGTCAATAAAATGTATTATTCAGCCTGCTAAGCATTTGATAATTGAGGATTCAACTGGAATATGTTATAAGCCAGCTAGAAAATTCCACCAACCCACCCCCCAATATTCATAATTGTCTTTAGGTGAAAATATCACGGATTACATTACAAAACATCTCCGACAAAGCATGATCGTAACGTTAGACATTTTAAATTTTTTGATGTATTTAAACTGGATGTATGGCATGGCGCTTTTATTTTGAAGCCGTAAAAGTGATTGGTTTGAGACTCGGATCAACTGTTTGCAAGAAAAAAGAAAAGTGGTCTTTAATATATGTTCAGCTTTTATGTCTTATTTACTAAAGCCGTTAGTGTAAAAGTCCACGCATCTTATTCCTAGTCTAAACATGAAAGTGAAGCACCACCAACCTCTGAACGATGGGCCCAGCAGGCATTTGCTGCAGTGACATCGTCCCACGGCGAAAAGTAGTCCTTTCTTTCCGGGAGAACTACTTGCCATGGCTTTGGACCTGATATTTCCATAATGTACCTTTTCTTTGTCCATTTTCGCTCGCTATTTTCCCGCTTGTGGCTCATCAGTAACCCTTGACCTCAACCAAGTTTCCCCTCCCTACGGAACGGCCCGAGGGTCAAAAAGGACGTTTGTGCGTTCATCACCTGTTAAAAAGAATTAGTGTCATTACTGGAACTTAGAGTTAGCGCGTTAACTTTGACAGCATATATGTACATACTGTATGTGTATGTATATATGTATATGGTTGATACTAATAATTTAAATTTTTTGCATTAAAATAAGTTTATGCGTCATGGCCAATTATGCAAATTATATGATCATGTGACCCCGCCAAAAATGATTCGCCGTTCTGTGGGAAACACGGAATGGCTGATGCTGACGTGAGTTGACCCGTCCAAAGGGGTTCTGGTTCTGCTGCAGTGATTCCTTTCTACAGTGACAGAGCGCCACCTACAGGCCTGGCATACGTATTACAGCGTTGTGTTTGATGGAGGCTGGTTTTGACGAGGATCCAAATTGCAAACAAAAAGGAAGGGGGAAGTTAGTAGCTCCAACAGGCCGACACGGAGGTCCTCAGGCCGGAGTGAGGGTCTCCTCGGTTCATGACGAGCAGGTAGGAGATGTTCTTGTCGCTCCAAGGTGGTGTCTGCTCTGTTGTAACCGTGACAACAAGATGGAGAACATCTATAAACAGAAGGTGGCGGAGGAAGATGACAATCAACACTCTGCTCTCTGGGATCTTCACACTTTATGGAGGTCCATTTGTGTTTTCATCACACAACTTTTTTTTTTTTAATGTCACTGAATTTGTTGCTTTTGAATTTTGTCCACTGAACTTTTGTACATGAAATTCTGCTGACAATTGAATGGCATAAAAGACTGGGTGTAAAAATTCAGTTTGTTTGAAAAATGTGTTTCTTCAAAGCTATAGCACCTTCCATCCGTCCGTTTTCTACCGCTTGTCCCTCTTCTTTCTTGTAAATTAGGACTGAACCAGTCTATCTTGTCTCAGAAACAGCCACTGAGGTGCTTTAGTCTTCATTTAAGTCAGACTCGGGTTCTATAGCAAATATTTTCTGCACGGAATTGGTTTACACCAATTTTTCTGCACCTTATTTTCCACACTGAATTTTTTTTACTGAATTTTTCATGTTTTACAGACATTTTTCTCTTTCAACTAAAATGTTCTACAGTTAATTTGTATACATTAAATATTTTACACTACATTTTTCTGCACCATTTTTTCACATTGAATTTTTCATGTTATATACTAATTTTCTTTTGCACTAAAATTTTCTGCACATTTTTTTGGGCTGAATTTCTCTGCACCTATTTTTTTTTTTTTTTACTGAATTGTTCATGTTTTACACACAATTTTCTCTTTCAACTAAAATGTTCTGCAGTGAATTTGTATATGTTAATTATTTTACACAAGATTTTTCTGCAACAATATTTTTATGTTGAATTTTTCATGTTTTGAACAACATTTTTATTCACTGATTATCCATTTGCACTAAAATTTTATGTACTGAATTTTTCTGCACCAATTTTTTTATACGGAATTTTAAATGCACTGAATTATTCTATGTGTGGACATCGGGGGGAGTACTTCTGGGTTGGCAGATCGGGGTGATGGTTCCGGAAGGTGTTACAACTATCGCAGGATTAGTCTCCTCAGCCTTCCAGGTAAGGTTTATCAGGTGTACTGGAGAGGAGTCAAACCTTGGAACGGAATGGGATCCCTCGGGAGGAGCTGGACGAGGTAGCTGGGGAGGTCTGGGCATCTCTGCTTAGGCTGCTGCCCCTGCAACCCGAGGTCGGACAAGCAGAAGTAGATGGATGAATGGACTGAATTTTTCTTCCTTCAATGGAGGGGGTATGGAGGTCGGGTGCAATGTGAGATGGACGGCCTTGGGTGGTCTGATCCTCGGCTACAGAAGCTAGCTCTTGGGATGTGGAACGTCACCTTGCTGAGGGGGAAGGAGCCCGAGCCGGTGCGTGAGGTGGAGAAGTTCCAGCTAGAAGTAGTCGGACTCACTTTGGCATACAGCAAGGGCTCTGGGACCAGTCCTCTCGAGAGGGGCTGGACTCTCTTCCACTCTGGGGGTGGCAATACTTGTTGCACTAAAGCTCAGAGCCTCTATGTTGGACTTTAACCCTGTGAACGGGAGGGTAGCTTCCCTCTGTCTTCGGGTGGTGGGACGGGTCCTTGTTTGTGCTTACGCACCAAACAGAAGCTCAAAGTACCCACCCTTTTTGGATTTTTAACTGAGTACTGAGGAGTGCTGTAGCCGCAGTCAGGGCCTTGAGGGGATTGGGTTTGGTGGCTGTAGGATTAGATCTCTGCTTTTTGCGGCTGATGTGGTCCTGCTGGCTTCATCTGGCCAGGATCTTCATCTCTCTCTGGGTCGGTTCGCAGCTGAGTGTGAAGAGACTGGAATGAGAACCAGCTCCTTCAAGTCAGAGTCCATGGTTCTTTGCCCAGAAAAGGGTACCAAGTACCCCCGGAGTCTTATTCACGAGTGAGAAAAGAGTGGATCCTGAGATGGACAGGCGGATTTGTACAGCCTCTGCAGCGATGCGGACTCTGCATAGATCCATGTGGTGAAGAAGGAGCTGAGCCGGAAGGCAAAGCTTTCAATTTACCGGTCGATCTACGTTCCCATCCTCACCTATAGTCATGAAATTTGGGTTATGACCGAAAGGAGATCTTCATGGGTACAAGGGGCCGAAATTAGTTTCTTCCATCGAGTGGCGGGGCTCTGCTTTAGAGATAAGATGAGAAGCTCTGTCATTTTGGAGGAGCTCCGAGCAAAGCCACTGCTCCTCCACACTGAGACCTCCCTGTTTAGGGCACGTCCGATTGGTAGGAGACCACGGAGAAGACCCAGGACACATTGGGGAGACTGTCTCCAAGCAATCCTTGGAACACCTCAGGATCCTCCATGAGAAGTGCAGGCTTAAGAGAGGGAAGTCTGAGCTTCTCTGCGTTGGCTGTTGCACCCGCAACCCACATAAGTTTTTTTTTTTTTTTACACTGAATTTTTCAGCACAAACATTTTTTACACAGAATTTGTTTTTATTTTTATTTTTACACTTTACACTTAGCTTTTACAAAGTACAATACGGTATTTTCACAAACTGAACTTTTTAAAACTTTTATTCAATTAATAAAATAATTTGATCGAAATGAAATAAAAAAAAACAGTTCCCAAAATTCTGAAATTGAGTGGCATAAAATACGAGTCTAAACAAGCGTTTTGAAAAAGAAGACACAAATGAACGTCTTATTGTTTGTTTGTGCTGTTGCAAGACATCAAATATTCATGGTTGTGGATTTTCTCAAGTCACCCCTTCTAGTGTGCCTTGCCCGATGGCCGCCGTGCTGTCAATATTTATGTGCTCCTCATTGGCTACCTTCTTCTTCTGTCCACAACCTCCTTCTTCTGTCCACAACCTTCTTCTTCTGTCTACAACCTTCTTCTTCTGTCCACAACCTCCTTCTTCTGTCCACAACCTTCTTCTTCTGTCTACAACCTTCTTCTTCTGTCCACAACCTTCTTCTTCTGTCTACAACCTTCTTCTTCTGTCCACAACCTTCTTCTTCTGTCCACAACCTTCTTCTTCTGTCCACAACCTTCTTCTTCTGTCCACAACCTTCTTCTTCTGTCTACAACCTTCTTCTTCTGTCCACAACCTTCTTCTTCTGCCCACAACCTTCTTCTTCTGTCCACAAACTTCTTCTTCTGTCCACAACCTTCTTCTTCTGTCCACAACCTTCTTCTTCTGTCCACAACATTCTTCTTCTGTCCACAACCTTCTTCTTCTGTCCACAACCTTCTTCTTCTGTCCACAACCTTCTTCTTTTGTCCACAACATTCTTCTTCTGTCCACAACCTTCTTCTTCTGTCCACAACCTTCTTCTTCTGTCCACAACCTTCTTCTTCTGTCCACAACATTCTTCTTCTGTCCACAACATTCTTCTTCTGTCCACAACCTTCTTCTTCTGTCCACAACATTCTTCTTCTGTCCACAACATTCTTCTTCTGTCCACAACATTCTTCTTCTGTCCACAACATTCTTCTTCTGTCCACAACATTCTTCTTCTGTCCACAACATTCTTCTTCTATCCACAACATTCTTCTTCTGTCCACAACATTCTTCTTCTGTCCACAACCTTCTTCTTCTGTCCACAACCTTCTTCTTCTGTCCACAATCTTCTTCTTCTGTCCACAACCTTTTTCTTCTGTCCACAACATTCTTCTTCTGTCCACAACATTCTTCTTCTGTCCACAACCTTCTTCTTCTGTCCACAACCTTCTTCTTCTGTCCACAACCTTCTTCTTCTGTCCACAACCTTCTTCTTCTGTCCACAACCTTCTTCTTCTGTCCACACAGCAGCAATCAGTGCGGTCATACCTGATGACTTATTATCTTATTGCATCTTTTCTTCTCCATTCCCACTCAACCATTTATCATGTTTTCATCCACGCTCCCTCCCATTATCGTGTGTCCTCATCTTCCATCCTCCATTATCCATCGTTCATCCACCATCTTCCATTGACCATTCTCCATCTTACGTCTTCCATTGTCCATTTTCCATCTACCATGGTCCATCCACCATCCCTATCTTCCATCCTCCATCCTCGTCTTCAATCATCTGTCCCCTATCCATCTTCCATCCTTCATCCTCCATTGTATATTTTCCATCCTTCATTGTCCACCTCCATTCTCCATCTTCATCTTCCATCCTCATCCTCCATCCTCCATCTTCCATCCTCACTGATCATCTTCCACCATCCTCATCTTCCAATTTTATTCTCCATCTTTCATCCTGCATCCTCCATTCCCTATCCTCCATCGTCCATCCTCCATCATCATCCTCCATCCACCATGCGCCACCCTCCATCATCATCCTCCATCCACCATCGTCCATCCTCATCTTCCATCCACCATGCTCCACCCTCCATCGTCCATCCTCATCTTCCATCCTCCATCCCCCATCCTCATCTTCCATCCACCATGTTTCACCTTCTATCATCATCCACCATCGTCCATCCTCATCCTCCATCCACCATCGTCCATCCTCATCCGTCATCCACCATCGTCCATCGTCATCCTCCATCCACCATGCTCCACCCTCCATCGTCCATCCTCATCCACCATCGTCCATTGTCATCCTCCATCCACCATGCTCCACCCTCCATCGTCCATCCTCATCTTCCATCCTCCATCCCCCATCCTCATCTTCCATCCACCATGCTCCACCTTCCATCCTCATCCTCCATCCACCATGCTCCACCCTCCATCGTCCATCCTCATCTTCCATCCTCCATCCCCCATCCTCATCTTCCATCCTCCATCTCCCATCATCTTCCATCCACCATGCTCCACCTTCCATCCTCATCCTCCATCCACCATCGTCCATCATCATCCTCCATCCACCATGCTCCACCCTCCATCGTCCATCCTCATCCACCATCGTCCATTGTCATCCTCCATCCACCATGCTCCACCCTCCATCGTCCATCCTCATCTTCCATCCTCCATCCCCCATCCTCATCTTCCATCCACCATGCTCCACCTTCCATCCTCATCCTCCATCCACCATCGTCCATCATCATCCTCCATCCACCATGCTCCACCCTCCATCGTCCATCCTCATCTTCCATCCTCCATCCCCCATCCTCATCTTCCATCCTCCATCCCCCATCATCTTCCATCCACCATGCTCCACCTTCCATCCTCATCCTCCATCCACCATCGTCCATCATCATCCTCCATCCACCATGCTCCACCCTCCATCGTCCATCCTCATCTTCCATCCTCCATCCCCCATCCTCATTTTCCATCCTCCATCCCTCATCCTCATCTTCCATCCACCATGCTCCACCTTCCATCATCATCCTCCATCCACTATCGTCCATCATCATCCTCCATCCACCATGCTCCACCCTCCATCTTCCATCCTCCATCCCCCATCCTCATCTTCCATCCACCATGCTCCACCTTCCATCATCATCCTCCATCCACCATGCTCCACCCTCCATCATCCATCATCATCTTCCATCCTCCATCCCCCATCCTCATCTTCCATCCACCATGCTCCACCTTCTATCATCATCCTCCATCTACCATCGTCCATCATCATCCTCCATCCACCATGCTCCACCCTCCTTCGTCCATCCTCATCTTCCATCCACCATGCTCCACCTTCCATCATCCTCCATCCACCATCGTCCATCATCATCCTCCATCCACCATGCTCCACCCTCCATCATCCATCCTCATCTTCCACCCTCCATCATCCATCCTCCATCCCCATCCTCATCTTCCATCCACCATGCTCCACCCTCCATCATCCTCCATCCACCATCGTCCATCCTCATTCTCCATCCACCATCGTCCATCATCATCCTCCATCCACCATGCTCCACCCTCCATCATCATCCTCCATCCACCACCATCCATCCTCATCTTCTATCCTCCATGCTCCACCCTCCATCATCATCCTCCATCCAACATCGTCCATCATCATCCTCCATCCACCATGCTCCACCCTCCATCATCATCCTCCATTATCATCCACCATCCACCATTGTCCATCCTCATCCACCATCGTCTATCATCATCCTCCATCCACCATGCTCCACCCTCCATCATCATCCTCCATCCACCATCGTCATCCTCATCCTCCATCCACCATTGTCCATCATCATCCTCCATCCACCATTCTCCACCCTCCATCATCATCCTCCATCCACCATCGTCCATCATCATCCTCCATCCACCATGCTCCACCCTCCATCATCATCCTCCATCCACCATCGTCCATCCTCATCCTCCATCCACCATCGTCCATCATCATCCTCCATCCACCATGCTCCACCCTCCATCATCATCCTCCATCCACCATCGTCCATCATCATCCTCCATCCACCATCGTCCATCCTCATCCTCCATCCACCATTGTCCATCATCATCCTCCATCCACCATGCTCCACCCTCCATCATCATCCTCCATCCACCATCGTCCATCCTCGTCCTCCATCCACCATCGTCCATCATCATCCTCCATCCACCATGCTCCACCCTCCATCATAATCCTCCATCCACCACCGTCCATCCTCATCTTCTATCCTCCATCCTCCATGCTCCACCCTCCATCATCATCCTCCATCCACCACCGTCCATCCTCATCTTCTACCCTCCATGCTCCACCCTCCATCATCATCCTCCATCCACCATCGTCCATCCTCATCCACCATCGTCCATCATCATCCTCCATCCACCATGCTCCACCCTCCATCATCATCCTCCATCCACCATTGTCCATCCTCATCCACCATCGTCCATCATCATCCTCCATCCACCATGCTCCACCCTCCATCATCACCCTCCATCCACCATCGTCCATCCTCATCCTCCATCATCATCCTCCATCCACCATGCTCCACCCTCCATCATCATCCTGCATCCACCATCGTCCATCCTCATCCTCCATCCACCATCGTCCATCATCATCCTCCATCCACCATACTCCACCCTCCATCATCATCCTCCATCCACCATCGTCCATCCTCATCCTCCATCCACCATCGTCCATCATCATCCTCCATCCACCATGCTCCACCCTCCATCATCATCCTCCATCCACCTTGCTCCACCCTCCATCATCATCCTCCATCCACCATCATCCATCCACCATGCTCCACCCTCCATCATCATCCTCCATCCACCATTATCCATCATCATCCTCCATCCACCATGCTCCACCCTCCATCATCATCCTACATCCACCACCGTCCATCCTCATCTTCTATCCTCCATGCTCCACCCTCCATCATCATCCTCCATCCACCACCGTCCATCCTCATCTTCTATCCTCCATCCACCACCGTCCATCATCATCCTCCATCCACCATCGTCCATCCTCATCCACCATCGTCCTCCATCCACCATGCTCCACCCTCCATCATCATTCTCCGTCCATCCTCATCCACCATCGTCCATCATCATCCTCCATCCACCATGCTCCACCCTCCATCATCATCCTCCATCCACCATGCTCCACCCTACATCATCATCCTCCATCCACCATCATCCATCATCATCCTCCATCCACCATGCTCCACCCTCCATCATCATCCTCCATCCACAACCGTCCATCCTCATCTTATATCCTCCATGCTCCACCCTCCATCATCATCCTCCATCCACCACCGTCCATCCTCATCTTCTATCCTCCATGCTCCACCCTCCATCATCATCCTCCATCCACCATCGTCCATCATCATCCTCCATCCACCATGCTCCACCCTCCATCATCATTCTCCGTCCATCCTCATCCACCATCGTCCATCATCATCCTCCATCCACCATGCTCCACCCTCCATCATCATTCTCCGTCCATCCTCATCCACCATCGCCCATCATCATCCTCCATCCACCATGCTCCACCCTCTACCATCATCCTCCATCCACCATCGTCCATCCTCATCTTCTGTCCTCCATCCCCCATCCTCCATCTTCCATCCACCATCTTCCATTTTCCATCTTTCGTCCTCCCTCCACCATCGTCTATCTTCCTTCATCATCATCCTCCATCTTCCATCCTCCCTTGTCCATCTTCCATCTTCATCCTCCTCCTTCATCTTCCATTGTCCACCTTTCATACTTCATCCACCATTTTTGATCTTCCATCCATTTTTTCTCCCTCATCATCCATTCTCCATCTTCCATACTTCATCTCCCATCCTCCGTCCGCCATACTCCATCCTCCTTCCTCCATCTTCTGTCCTCCACCTTCCATCCCACTCGTACAGAAGAGCCGGCGTGACACGTGCAACTTCGACAAAGAGTTCACCAAGATGGCGGTGGACCTGACGCCGACGGACAAGCTGGTCATCATGAACCTGGACCAGGACGACTTCCTGGGCTTCTCCTACACCAACCCTGAGTACGTGGCTCCTGGCAACTGAGAACGCAGGTGAAGAGGTGACGCTTCATGTTGAAAATGAAAATGGTATCATGAAGATGCACAATACACGATACCAAAGACTTTCCAAGTATTGTGTCCAATGACTGAATGTACTTTAACAGGAAGGAAATAACGTTCATGTCCGCACTATATTGTAATGAGATCACATTCTTTATGGCACTGCTCAGCTGTCAATCATTTTGTTGTTTCAACTAGCAACCTTTTCTCATTTTACTCTTTTTAATTTCCTCGTTTTTAACTCTATGGACCTCAAATGATCACATGTTACTTTATTGATACTTATTATTATTGTTATTATTAGGGGTGTACCGATCTAATATGGATATTGATCTAAGTATGGGACGATATTGACTTAAATTGCATGTAAAATCTGTGATATCATGTGCGATACAAGCAGTCTTGCAGAGTGTTTACTTGTGTGTGATATCATATGTGACACAAGCATTCCTGCAGCTTGTTTACTTGTGTGTGATGTCATGTGCGATACGAGCAGTCTTGCTGAGTGTTTATTTGTGTGTGATATCATGTGTGATAGAAGCAGTCATGCAGGTTGTTTATTTTTGTGTGCGATCCAAGCAGTCTTGCAACGTGTTTACTTGTGTGTGATATCATGTGCAACACAAGCAGTCCTGCAGCATGTTTACTTGTGTGTGATATCATGTGTGACACAAGCATTCCTGCAGCTTGTTTACTTGTGTGTGATATCATGTGCAACACAAGCAGTCCTGCAGCATGTTTACTTGTGTGTGATATCATGTGTGACACAAGCATTCCTGCAGCTTGTTTACTTGTGTGTGATATCATGTGTGACACAAGCATTCCTGCAGCTTGTTTACTTGTGTGTGATGTCATGTGCGATACGAGCAGTCTTGCAACGTGTTTACTTGTGTGTGATATCATGTGCAACACAAGCAGTCCTGCAGCATGTTTACTTGTGTGTGATATCATGTGTGACACAAGCATTCCCGCAGCTTGTTTACTTGTGTGTGATGTCATGTGCGATACGAGCAGTCTTGCTGAGTGTTTACTTGTGTGTGATATCATGTGTGATAGAAGCAGTCCTGCAGGTCGTTTATTTTTGCGTGCGATACAAGCAGTCTTGCAACGTGTTTACTTATGTGTGATATCATGTGCAACACAAGCAGTCCTGCAGCATGTTTACTTGTGTGTGATATCATGTGTGACACAAGCATTCCTGCAGCTTGTTTACTTGTGTGTGATGTCATGTGCGATACGAGCAGTCCGGCCGGCAGCGTGTTTACGTCTACGTGATATCATGTGCAATACAAGCAGTCCTGCAGCGTGTTTACTTGTGTGTGATGTCATGTGCGATACAGGCAGTCTTGCAGAGTGTTTACTTGTGTGTGATATCATGTGTGATAGAAGCAGTCCTGCAGGTCGTTTATTTGTGCGTGCGATACAAGCAGTCTTGCAACGTGTTCACTTGTGTGTGATATCATGTGCAACACAAGCAGTCCTGCAGCATGTTTACTTGTGTGTGATATCATGTGCTATACAAGGAGTCCTGCAGTTTGTTTACTTGTGTGTGATGTTATGTGCGATACAAGCAGTCTGGCAGAGTGTTTACCTGTGTGTGATATCATGTGCGATACAAGCAGTCCTGCAGCATGTTTTCTACTGATACAAGCACTCCTGCAGCCTGTTTATTTGTTTGTGATATCATGTGTGATACAAGCAGTCCAGCGTTTTTTTCTTGTGTGTGATGTCATGTGCGTCACAAGCAGTCATCGAATGTGTTTACTTATGTGTGATATCATATGCGATAGAAGCAGTCCTGCAGAGTGTTTACTTGAGCAAAGTTAAACAGCCAGTTAACATCTAAATGTACTCCAAGAAGCACAAAATTCCTTGTTTTTTGCTATAGTAATTTAAAAAATGTAACTATGGCAGCTACACAACACCTAACAAGTTCAAACAAGTATGAAATAATTATAGTTGCATACTAAAAACACATACATAAACTCCAAGACAGAAGTCTATTAGAAAGAATCCAGTAACAAACGTGTCCGCATCATATAACTTTCTCTGTCGTGAAAAACAATTACCATTCCACTTCAACTTAAAGACAGCATAAATCCATTCCAGACGTTGATAATAACTTCATGATGTATTGTGGCGATTAGGTGTAGTACAAAAACAAAAATAAAAAATTCCCACTCCACTTTAATTAAAAGTCGGCATCACTCTGTCATAAGTAGGGATGGCTACCTGATCTGGTAGTAATCCTGCCGGTCCTACCGGGCACCGATTTGCGTAAAATCCAACGGTCCCTTTTTACGGTACCTGGGCTGCATTTGACATCACGCCTGGTTGGCAAACTCTTCCGCACTTGGCGATCACTCCAGCAGCACTGAGAGCAGACTACGCCAAACTACCTCTAGGTAATGCTGACTTGTTCAATGCCAACAAAGAAATTGAGTCAAACAACGCTCTAATAATGTAAGGCTCCACGTTTCCGAATATGTGCTAGCCTGATGCTAATATGCATTGTCTTTGCTATGACATGCTACTGATTAGCATTAACAATTTTACATGGCGATTTCAAAACCTCCAAATTTGTTAATGGGAACTATCAAACAGCTGTTGCGTAATAAGTACAATACTTACAGTATTGACGTTTTTAGAGCGCAATAAAAAACGAGAAAAACGCACTTCTAATCCCAATTTAGTGTCTAACTTGCAAATGAGACCAAGACAAGTGATAATAAAACAAGATAATACAACAAATGTGATTTTATTATTAAA
The DNA here is from genome assembly GCF_033978795.1 of Nerophis ophidion. Classification (NCBI taxonomy): domain Eukaryota; kingdom Metazoa; phylum Chordata; class Actinopteri; order Syngnathiformes; family Syngnathidae; genus Nerophis; species Nerophis ophidion. Next base: position 29,548,066 of record NC_084617.1, read on the forward strand.
ACCAGGTGATATGCAATAAAACATACAAAAGTACCAAAAATCGGTACCGTTGAGTATTGGTATCAACTCCAAGGTATTGGTACCGTATAGGTTCAGATGTGAACGGTACTCCTCCCTAGCCACAAGGTTTAGTGTGCTCCATTCCCATTTAATTTGATCAAACCTCTTCCAGAATTTCAGAATAAAAGCATGTATGATTGCTGCTGATATCATATTGAATCAATATCGCTCATGATAACCTAAAAACTGTAACGGTTCCACCACAACAGTTTGGGACAAGGTGGGGGGTGGGGGGGTTATGAATCATAATTCCTTAATAACTTAATTGCCAAAGTTAGACCAAAATTATTTATGACACAAATTGTTGCATAAACAGTACATACAAACCACAAAACAGTAATAATATAAAAACTGTAATAAACAAAAAAATGTTGCCTCGCTCATTATGGAGGACCTAACGCCTGATGAGCAAACTTCTTCAGGAACCTTTTCCTCCCACTCGTTTCATTATTTCCATGCGTAGTCCCCACTTGGGCCGTGGCCCCGCTGGAGAGCATCAAATGGCGCCGTGTCAAAAGGTGGCGGCGGACACCAGCTGGCAATGACATCACATTAAGTATATGCGCATATTGCAACGCATTAACTATATGTGCATATTGAACACATTAAGTATATGCACATATTTAGCACATTAACTATCTGCACATATTGAACACATTATATCTGCACATATTGAACACATTATAAATATCTGCGCAAATTGAACACATTATACCTGCACAAATTGAACACATTAAATATCTGCGCATATTGAACACATTACACCTGCACATATTGAACACATTAAATATATGCACATATTGAACACATTAAGTATGTGTGCATATTGAACACCTTATTATATCTGCACATATTGAACACGTTAATTATCTGCACACATTGAACACATTATTATATCTGCACATATTGAACACATTAAATATCTGCACATATTGAACACATTAAATATCTGCACGTATTGAACGCATTAAGTATATGTGGATATTGAACATGTTATTATATCTGCAAATATTGAACACATTAGGTATATGTGCATATTGAACACGTTATTATATCTGCACATATTGAACATATCAAATATCTGCACATATTTAACACATTGAGTATATGCACGGATTGAACACATTAAATATATGTGCATATTGAACACATTAAGGATATGTGCATATTGAACACAATATTATATCTGCACATATGGAACACATTAAATACCTGCACATATTGAACACATTAAACATATGCGGATATTGAACACATTAGGTACATGTGCATATTGAACACATTATATCTGCACACATTGAGCATATTAAATATATGCGCATATTGAACACATTATATCTGCACATATTGAACACATTGAGTATATGCACGGATTGAACACATTAAATATATGTGCATATTGAACACAATATTATATCTGCACGTATGGAACACATTAAATACCGGCATATATTGAACACATTAAACATACGCGGTTATTGAACACATTAGGTACATGTGCATATTGAACACATTATATCTGCACATATTGAACACGTTGAGTACATGTGCATATTGTACACATTATATCTGCACATATTGAATACATTAAATATATGCACATATTGAACACATTAAGTATATGTACATATTGAACACATTATATCTGCACTTATTGAACACATTAAGTACATGTGCATATTGAACACATTATATCTGCACATATTGAACACGTTGAGTACATGTGCATATTGTACACATTATATCTGCACATATTGAATACATTAAATATATGCACATATTGAACACATTAAGTATATGTACACATTGAACACATATCTGCACATATTGAACACATTAAGTACATGTGCATATTGAACACACTATATCTGCGCATATTGAACACATTAAATACAGTATATGAGCATTATTGAACAAATTAAGTGTATGTGCATATTGAACACCTTATTATATCTGCACATATTGAACACGTTAAATATCTGCACATATTGAACACATTAAGTGTATGCGCATATTGAACACCTTAAGTTTATGTGCATATCGAACACATTATATCTGCACATATTGAGCATATTAAATATATGCGCATATTGAACACATTAAGTATATGTACATATTGGACACATTATATATGCACAGATTGAACACATTAAATATATGTGCATATTGAACATATTAAGGATATGTGCATATTGAACACAATATTATATCTGCACATATGGAACACATTAAATACCTGCACATATTGAACACATTAAACATATGCGGATATTGAACACATTAGGTACATATGCATATTGAACACATTATATCTGCACATATTGAACATATTAAATGTATGCGCATATTGAACACATTAAGTATATGTACACATTGAACACATTATATCTGCACATATTGAACACATTAAGTACATGTGCATATTGAACACATTATATCTGCACATATTGAACACATTAAGTACATGTGCATATTGAACACATTATATCTGCACATATTGAATACATTAAATATATGCGCATATTGAACACATTAAGTATATGTACACGTTGAACACATTATATCTGCACATATTGAACACATTAAGTACATGTGCATATTGAACACATTATATCTGCGCATATTGAACACATTATATCTCTACATATTGAACACATTAAATACAGTATATGCGCACATTGAACACATTAAGTGTATGTGCATATTGAACACCTTATTATATCTGCACATATTGAACACATTAAATATCTGCACATAATTAAAACATTAAGTATATGTGCATATTGAACACCTTAAGTTTATGTGCATATCGAACACATTATATCTGCACATATTGAGCATATTAAATATATGCGCATATTGAACACATTAAGTATATGTACATATTGAACACATTATATCTGCACATATTGAACACATTGAGTATATGCACAGATTGAACACATTAAATATGTTGGCATATTGAACATATTAAGGATATGTTCATATTGAACACAATATTATATCTGCACATATGGAACACATTAAATACCTGCACATATTGAACACATTAAACATTTGCGGATATTGAACACATTAGGTACATATGCATATTGAACACATTAAATCTGCACATATTGAACATATTAAATATATGCGCATATTGAACACATTAAGTACATGTGCATATTGAACACATTATATCTGCACATATTGAACACATTAAATATATGCGCATATTGAACACATTAAGTATATGTACACGTTGAACACATTATATCTGCACATATTGAACACATTAAGTACATGTGCATATTGAACACATTATATCTGCACATATTGAACACATTAAGTACATGTGCATATTGAACACATTATATCTGCACATATTGAACACATTAAATACAGTATATGCGCATATTGAACACATTAAGTATATGTGCATATTGAACACCTTATTATATCTGCACATATTGAACACATTAAATATCTGCACATATTGAACACATTAAGTATATGTGCATATTGAACACGTTATTATTTCTGCACATATTGAACACATCAAATATCTGCACATATTGAACACATTAAGTGTATGCGCATATTGAACACCTTAATATATGTGCATATTGAACACATTATTATATCTGCACATGTTGAACACATTAAATATATGCGCATATTGAACTAATGAAATATGTGCACATGTTGACTAAGATGCAAAAATCAAGGCTGACTTGGATAAGCAATTATTTGAAATTCAGCAAATCTGCCCTCCAGCTTCCAAGTACGTTAATGCCAGCACTCTACTGTACTTTACTGTACTCTACTGTACTCTTGTTTACACTCTGACATACATAATGCAGCGGGCAGCATTCAAGTGCAATGATTAAGTGAAGCGTAACAAGACACGGTTGTCTCCTGGAGCCAAACAGTAGTTCTCATAATCCACCAGTCCTCAACTCTCCTAAAGCAGACTTTCAATACACATTTGATAAATACTACACACAACATGTATTATATGTGGTTTGGTACACATCAGGGGGGTCCACGCTTGCGCTATATATATATATAGAATAAGCGGTAGAAAATGGATGGATATATATATATATATATATCTATATATATATATATATATACATATATATATACATACATATATACATATACACACATATAACCTCTACATATGTATCTGTGTATATGTATTTATATATATGTATACATGCACACTCCCGTAACCTAATGACATATAGTGTAAAATACAGTTTTTCTTTCCAGCCACACAGCAGGGCGTTGGTTGTGACATAACAACAATCATTTGTACAAAAATAAAGAATGTAGGTTTTACAATGTTGTCAGGAAATGATCAGAAATACTTCAGTTTGCAATGATTCAAACAAACTAAAACAGAATGGACGACAACACAATTTTTCAACTGCTTCAACTTCAAAACCCCCGAGACTGCTACAATATGGAGTATAATCAATAAAACATTGAATATTAAGGTATGAACAGTAAATATTAGGAGTATAAACATTAAAACATTAAATATTAAGAGTATGAACAATAATACATTAAATATTAAGAGTTAGAAAAATAACACATTCAATATTAAGAGTATGAACAATGAAGCATTAAATATTAAGAGTATGAACATTACATTTTAAAAGTATAAACATTAAATATTAAAACTATGAACAATGAAACATTAAATATTAAGAGTATAAGCAATAAAACATTAAATAGTAAGAGCATGGAAAATAAAACATTAAATATTAAGTGTTTGATCAATATATATTAAGAGTATGAACAATAAAACATAAAATATTAAGATTATGAAAAATAAAACGTTAAATAGTAAGAGTCTAAACAAAAAAAATCTATATTAGGAGTATGAACAATAAATATTGAGAATATAAACAATAAAACATTAAATATTAAGAATATGAACAAAAAATTTGAGTATGAACAATAAAACATAAAATATTAACAGTATGAACAATAAATATTAAGAGTATGAATGATTAAACATCAAATAAAAGTATGAACAATAAATATTAAGAGTTTAAACGATAAAGCATCAAATAGCGCCCCCCGCGACCCCGAAAGGGAATAAGCGGTAGAAAATGGATGGATATTTTAATATTATATAGTATTAATAGTATGAACAATAAAACGTTAAATAGTAAGAGTATAAACAATAAAACATTCAATATTAAGAGAATGAACAATAAATATTGAGAGTATAAACAATTAAACATTAAATATTAAGAGTATGAACAATAAAACATAAAATATTAACAGTATGAACAATAAATATTAAGAGTATGAACGATAAAACATCAAATAAGAGTATGAACAGTAAATATTAAGAATATGAACGATAAAACATCAAATAAGAGTATGAACAATAAATATTAAGAATGTTAACGATAAAACATGAAATAAAAAGAGTATGAACAAAAACATTAAATATTAAGTGTAGGAACAATAAAACATTAAATATTAAGATTACTAATGATAAAATATCAAAAATTAAGAGTATGAATGATAAAACATCAAATAATAAGACTATGAACAATAAAATATTAATTATTAGGAGTATGTGAACGTTTGACTCCTACTTTGTTTACTTCCGTGACAACCACCTTAAAGTTTTGTAATCCATCAGAATATATATGAAGCAGCTGAGAGTAAGTGTTTTGCATATTACCCATCATGCATTTTAGTGGAGGGGGTATAATTTTGATTGATGTATGGTGGTTGGCCATGCTTTATACTGTTCACTAAGTTCATGAGCAAGAGATGTGTCGTGTGTGGACTGTTTGGGTTGCTTCTAGTGTATTTGCACCCTGAGTGGGAAAGGTTGTTTGCTTTGGCTCGTACAAATTGATGCTGTCAAACTTCTGAAAATAATTCATGGTCATTGACGATACTTCCTAATATCAACCATAACTGTCTCATGTCTAAGGTTTGATTCAAGTGGGCCGAATGTCTTAATACATCAATGACGTCTCGTGGGCCAGACAGAAGACGCTGGTGGGCCCTAGTTTAGACAGCCTTGGTATAAAAATTACTCTACCGTCACATTTTTAGCCCTTTTTTTTGAGTCTGTCGGTAAAATGTTCATTTGTGGAGGTTAACCTTTACTTTGCGAATGAAACCACGCTCCACCCTCTCCAAAAGTATCATTAAATTCATTATTTGTAAATCTACATTGTTAAATATATAACTTGAAGACGAACATTCCTGCTATTTTTTTAATCACGGACAAAAATCCACTCCAGGGTTCCCCCGACATGTATTTCATCACCACGGCAAAATACAGCCGGCACACCTTAAGAATGAGGCGTTTTCGTTTTTTTTTTTATGTGAAAACTAATTAAAGGCCGACTGAAACCCACTACTACCCACCACGTAGTCTGATGGTTTATATATCAATGATGAAATATTAACATTGCAACACATGCCAATACGGCCTTTCTAGTTTACTAAATTGCAATTTTAAATTTCCCGGGAGTTTCTTGTTGAAAATGTCGCGGAATGATGACGTGTACGCATGACGTCACGGACTGTCAGGAAATATGAGCGCTGCACACACACAGCTAAAAGTCGTCTGCTTTAACCGCATAATTACACAGTATTTTGGAGATCTGTGTTGCTGAATCTTTTGCAATTTGTTCAATTAATATTGGAGAAGTCAAAATAGAAAGATGGAGTTGGGAAGCTTTAGCCTTTAGCCACACAAACACACAGTGATTCCTTGTTTAAAACTCACAGAAGTGAAGCTTTACTATGGATCAGAGTGGTCAAGCGAACATGGATCCCGACCAAATGTCAACCAGCAGTTTTCGGTGAGAAAGTTGTGGTAAAAAGTCGCCACTTACCGGAGATCAGCTGAGCTTGAGCCGTACATACAGCTGCCGTCGACTTCCATCACACACTGGCCTCAAGACACCCGTGGAAACACCCTTCCGACTATCAGGTACTATTAAACTCTCTAAAACACTAGCAACACAATAGAAAGATAAGGGATTTCCCAGAATTATCGTAGTAAATGTGTCTAAAAACATCTGAATCCGTCCCAATGCAATCGCGTTTTTAATTTTTTTTTTCTAGTCCGTCGCTATCAATATCCTCAAACACAAATCTTTCATCCTTGCTCAAATTAATGGGGAAATTGTCGTTTTCTCGGTCCGAATAGCACTTTTTGTTGGAGGCTCCCATTAAAATCAATGTGAGGATGTGAGGAGCCATCAACGGGTGACGTCATCGTCTGCGACTTCCGGTAAAGGCAGGGCTTTTCTGTTAGCGACCAAAAGTTGCGAACTTTATCGTGGATGTTTTCTACTTTCAGCAAAAATATGGCAATATCGCAAAATGATCAAGTATGACACATAGAATGGACCGGCTATCCCCGTTTAAATAAGAAAATCTCATTTCAGTAGGCCTTTAAAGTAATATATAATATGAATGTATGACCTATTGTTTGCAGACTATTGACTAGTAATGTATTGAAAATTTGACAAGTGGAGAAAAAAAAAGAAAAGACTTTGATTACCGAAACTTGATGTTGTAAAATTGTAAAATATGCAAACAATCTCGACTTTTAAGGAGAGCAAATTCAGTTGGAGCAGCAACATGACACAAGTATGACGTCAGTACAGTCTCTAATAACACCAGAAAAAAATGCTAGATTTTTTGCTAGTCCTTTTTTGTAAAGAAAAAGTCACCTAAAGAATGGGAGAAGTCTCTAGAAATTTTAACAATTTTCGTCAAAGTATATGCTAGCGGGTTAGCATTAGTCAGCGCCAATTCACTCAAATTCAACCAATCCCTGCGTCCTCGCAATGTTGTTTTTTTGCACACAAAACATAATTATTGACCAATCTATTTCCTAAAAACTTGTTGAGTACAAAACATCAAATAAATTCCATCAAATAAATTCCATTTAGTTGTTTTTTTAAGTATACAAATTGTGTTGAAAAGCCAAAACCAATTCAGATAGGGAGGGTCCTGGAAATAGAATTCTGCTTTTAAAAAAAAAATGCCAATTGAATAAATGACAGAGCACTCCATATGCAATTTTACTACAAACGTATTCCCAGCCCCCTCCTGCTCTGTCACTGATGAAAATATACTAGAATAACAACAAATTCCCAGGAGATCCGTACTTGTCAGAGATGTTGTACTAAATAATCTTTAACAATTTCCTTCCCAAGAATTTGTTTTTGTAAAAAAAAAAAATGCATCAAATTTAATGGTTAAAAAAAAGTATAAAATGTTTTCCACATAATTAAAAATATGTTTATCTCACAAGTCAGCATTTTAATCTTTGTAATAAAATTGTTGATACAGCTCTCATTAAATTAAAAAAATAAATAAATAAATATGTTTTGGGGATTGTTTTGCCTTTAAAGTTACAGTGTTTTTCACACTGTTGAATTACTGTAAATTGTTTTTTTGTGTTTTTTTTTTTTTGCCCTAAAACTTACTGTTTTTTTTACGCTGTTTAATTACTGTAAATTGGCAAAAACTAGATGGATTAAAAAATATTTTTGACCTAAGATTTATGGTGTTTTTTACGCTGTTAAATTACTGTAAAATGGTTAAAAAAAATAACAATATTTAAAAAATGTTGCCCTAAATTTATGGTGTTTTTCACACTTTTGAATTACTGTAGATTGGAAAAAAACTTTAAAAAATAAAATAAATTTGCCCTACAATTTACGGTGTTTTTCACCCTGTTGAAAAATTGAAAAAAACTACCAGTTATTTCAACAGTTAAAAAAAATCGGCCCTTTTTTTCATCTCATTCATTGAGTTACCAGTGTTTGTTCACAATAAGATTCTGACTGAGCAGCCGTTTTTTTTTTTGCAATGTACATTGTGTTCCTAATTATGTTTTTGTTTTATTTTTAAATTACATCTGATTTTTTTTCTTCCTGATTCATATTTTTGCTGATTCATTGAGCATTTAATAGACGCCGACTACTGTGTGCGGATTGTACGTTAGCTTGGTTGTACAAGGGGACGTATTTTATGTCCTGCCTGTGTGACCAAGTACTGTAATATTTCATCTCATGTATTACTGTAATTAGTACTAAGAGTTCTACTATGCATGCATGTGCTTTCATATTTTGTGTTTATGATCTGAGTGTATCTGCGTGAAGTTTCTTTTGATGCTATGTGGATTTAAAAAACAAAAAAGGGTATGGTTATTTGTGCTTGTAATGTAAATATATACATATAAATATATAAATATTATAGAGTACATGGTGTGTGTGTGTGTGTGTAGTGTACATATAGTGTAATACAGGGTAAGAGTCTTCCATTATGATAGGAAAATCTACACACTGATGTTTTTGAAAAACCTGCAATACAGAATCGCTATGAATATTAATGACAATTTAGCTATTAATTATGTTACGTTCCTCCATTTCTTTTAATGTCCTCCCCTTTTTATTCATCTTGTATCACATTTGCTTCCTGCGGCTGCTTCTCCGACAGTGTCGCTCTCTCGCCGATGATCTTCTCCTCTGTCGCGTTCTCTTGTCCCCAAACGTGAACGCTCCCTATCGGCCGCCATCTTTTGCTTTTAATCAGGTGGGGTGTTGCAAAAGGGAGAAGAAGAGCAAGATGGCCTTTTATGTGCGATAGCAGACCCAAAAGAAAATGTGAACTGTGCTGTTTATGATTGTAGAATAATAAATTATGTTGAAAAATCAACTTTTGCTTTTTTTTTCCATTTCTTTTTTGTCATCAAAAAAAAAGATTCAATGCAAAATTATATCCATCCATCCATCCATCCATTTTCTACCGCTTATTCCCTTTCGGGGTTGCGGGGGGCGCTGGCGCCTATCTCAGCTACAATCGGGCGGAAGGCAGGGTACACCCTGGACAAGTCGCCACCTCATCGCAGGGCCAACACAGATAGACAGACAACATTCACACTCACATTCACACACTAGGGCCAATTTAGTGTTGCCAATCAACCTATCCCCAGGTGCATGTCTTTGGAAGTGGGAGGAAGCCGGAGTACCCGGAGAGAACCCACGCATTCACGGGGAGAACATGCAAACTCCACACAGAAAGATCCCGAGCCTGGATTTGAACCCAGGACTGCAGGAACTTCGTATTGTGAGGCAGATGCACTAACCCGTCTGCCACCGTGAAGCCGCAAAATTATATATTATGTATATATAAACAAATATATATATATATATATATAAATATAAATATATATATTTATAAATATATATATTTACATATATATATATATATATATATATATATATATATATATATATATATATATATATATATATATATATATATATATATATATATATATATATATATATATATATATATATATATATATATATATGTATATATATTTATATATGTATGTGTCTATATACACAACCAGTGAAGTGGTCACGTTGTGTTAATGGTAAATAAAAACAGAATACAATGATTTGCAAATCCTTTTCAATTTAAATTCAATTGAATAGGCTGCAAAGACGAGATATGTAATGTCCACACTGAGAAACTTAATGTTTTTGTTTTTTTCAAATATTACCTAATTTGGAATTTGATGCCTGCGACATGTTTCAAAAAGGCTGGCATAAGTGGCAAAAAAGACTGAGGAAGTTGAGGAATGCTCATCAAACACTTATTTGGAACATCCCGCAGGTGAAAAGGCTTATTAAGAACAGATGAGTGCCATGATTGGCTATAAAAGCAGCTTCCATGAAATGCTCAGTCATTCAGAAACAAGGATGGAGCGAGGGTCACCACTTCGGGAACATATTGTTTAAGAACAACATTTCTCAACCAGCTATTGCAAAAAATTTAGGGATTTCACCATCTATGCACCGTAATATCATGAAAAGGTTCAGAGAATCTGGAGAAATCACTGCACGTAAGCGAGGATATTACAGACCTTCAAACCCTCAGGTGGTACTGCATCAAAAAGCGACATCAGTATGTAAAGTATATCACCACATGGGCTTAGGAACTCTTCAAAAAAACACTGTCAGTAGCTACAGCTTGTTGCTACATCTGTAATTGCAAGTTAAAACTCTACTATGCAAAGCAAAAGCCATTTATCAACAACACCCAGAAACGCCGCTGGCGTTTCTGGACTGATGAAAAGTAGAAAAGTGTTCTGTGGTTTGATAAGTCCACATTTTAAATAGTTTTATGAAATTGTGGATGTGGTGTCCTCTGGAACAAAAAGGAAAAGAACCATCCGGACTGTTCTAGGCGCAAATTAGAAAAGCCAGCATCTGCGATAGTATGGGGGTGTATTAATGCCCAAGGTATGGGTAACTTACATATCTGTGAAGGCACCATTAATGCTAAAGGTACATACAGGTTTTGGAGCAACAAATGTTGCCATCCAAGCAACGTTATCATGGACGCCCCTGCTTATTTCAGCAAGACAATGCCAAGCCACGTGTTATAACAGCGTGGCTTCATAGTAGATAAGAGCGGGTACTAGACTGGCCTGCCTATAGTCCAGATCTGTCTCCCATTGAAAATCTGTAGCGCAATATGAAGCCTAAAATATACCACAACGGAGAACTTAAGCTGTACATCAAGCAAGAATGGGAAAGAATTCCACCTGAAAAGCTTCAGAAATTGGTCTTCTCAGTTCCCAAACGTTTACTGAGTGTTGTTAAAAGGAAAGGCCATGTAACACAGTGGTAAAAATGCCCCTGTGACAACTTTTTTGCAACGTGTTGTTGCCATTAAATTCTAAGTTAATGATTATTTGCAAAAAAAAATGTACGTTTCTCAAGTCAAACATTAATTATCTTGTCTTTGCAGTCTATTCAATTGAATATAAGTTGAAAAGGATTTGCAAATCATTGTATTCTTTTTTTATGTACCATTTACACAACAAGCCAACTTCACTGGTTTTGTTTATATATATATATATATATATATATATATATATATATATATATATATATATATATATATATATATATATATATAGTCATCAATATTGATGTAGTATGGTGCTGACAAGTCCAGATGTTGACATCGTTACTGACCTGTGAGGCTGCAGAGGAATGTGAGGTGAGACCAAGGGACAAAAAAGGAGTGTCAGTGTTGCACTGCAGCAAACAGGACAGCTAGAAAAGCAGAAGAATAGTTTTTATTTCTTTCAGCGGCTCTAGAAAACATTCAAGACCATGACGAAGAAGCTTATTGGATTTATCTGGCACTCTTGCTCTCTCACCCGCACGCAGCCTTACACACACTTTCATTAGCCGCAACACACTTTTTCACTCTGACACACCCTGTTTCACTCTAATGTGTATGTATATGTATATGTATATATACATATATATATATATATATATATATATATATACACACACATATATGTATATGTATGTGTACATATACATATATATATATATATATACACATATATATATATATACACATATATGTATATGTATGTGTACATATATATATATATATATATATATATATATATACATATATATATATATATATATATATATATATATACATATATATATATGTATATATATATATATATATACTCACACATATATATGTATTCATATAGAAACACACATAAAAAACACAACAAATATTGTCACACTCCGCCTGGTGTGTCGGTAGCAGTTTACAAACATTTATTGAAATCCCAAAAGTGTCAAGAGGTGAACAACAACAGGAAGACAAAGCAACCACAATCTGCAACAGTCATAAATAAAGGCAATATTAGTATTGTATATTATATATAGTACATTTATATTCTATTCTATTTATATTTTAGCCACACATTCAGAGCCACGGTGAGTGAGAGGTTACAATTTGTTTGAGCGTGCTTTCCACTGACTAAAAAAATGCTTTTTACTAACACGATTGAATGTTTGTAAGTTGTCCATGTTTAGCTTCCTAACAAATTTGCACGGTTTGAGAGGGAGCCAAAGGTCAAACAGTGACAGTGCGGGGTCAAACTGTCACAAATACATACACACATATATAAAAACAAATACAAACGGGGGCGGGGGAGTGGCCCACATATGCGGTCGTCCCACTGGGGTGAGTTTTTCCTTGCCCTTATGTGGGCTCTGTACCGCGGATGTCATTGTGGCTTTGAGACACTTGTGATTTAGGGCTATATAAATAAACATTGATTGATTGATTGATTGATTGATTGATTGATTGATATAGAAACACAAATACACACACTCATACAAACACAAATACACACATATAATCAGAGATACACATACATATATAAACACAAATACACATTTATAAACACAAATATACATATATAAATACAAATACACACACTTATACAAACACAAATACACACACATATATATATATACATATATATATATATATATATATATATATATATATATATATATATACATATATATATATATATATATATATATATATATATATATACATATATAAACACAGATACACATATATAAATAAATTTCACATTTGACATGTTAGCATCACAACACAATCAACACACATCAACAACATACATATGCCCTCCTTCTGACCATCACTCCCTCCCATCTGTCAAAACACACACGTGTACATATATATATATATATATATATATATATATATATATATATATATATATATATATATATATATATCCATCCATTTACTACCGCTTATTCCCTTTTGGGGTTGCGGGGGGCGCTGGCGCCTATCTCAGCTACAATCGGGCGGAAGGCAGGGTACACCCTGTACAAGTCGCCACCTCATCGCAGGGCCAACACAGATAGACAGACAACATTCACACTCACATTCACACACTAGGGCCATTTTAGTCTTGCCATATATATATATATATATATATATATATATATATATATATATATATATATATATATATATATATATATATATATATATATATATATATATATATATATATATATATATATATATATATATTTATATATATATATATATATATATTTGTGTGTATGTATGTACTGTATGTATGTATGTGTGTGTGTGTGTGTGTGTGTGTGTGTGCGTGCGGCCTTTAGTATCAATTTAAACCAAATTCAGCCTCGGATTAAGCCGTCAATCAGTGAACGCATGGCATTTGCGAACGAATCAGGTTTTATGAACCATTTGTTATTATTAATGGTATTTATTTCCAAAATGTTTGTATTCACACACGTTTGTATTTTAATTCCCTTTTCTGGTTCATTGTTCTGACATGCAGTACATCAGGTAAGGTAGTACATATAGTAGTACTCACATTTTTATTGTCTCCTAATTTGTAAATATTTGTATTATCTCCTAAACTGTGTAGTAGTCGTATTTGTACTTTTGGCATCCATTCATGCATTTTATTCTTACTCAGTATTTGTGTATCCATCTATGTATAGAATTTTGTACACACACACACACACACACACACACACACACATAAATATATGTATATATATATCTTTATATTTGTGTACATTTAAATCATTCTGATCCGCATCTCATCCTAAAATATAATAATCAATAACAATAAATAATCAATTGAAAAAAAGAACTTAGTCTTTTGAAAGGTTGTGTCTTCCTTAAAGAACCATGCATTCCATCTATTGATCGCTCCTAAGTTGACATCATCAATTTGTAAGAATTGACCAACTACAGCACCAATAGCCAAGGCAGGTGACAATAATGAGCACCCATGGCAACAAAGAAACAACCCAGGTCGTTGAAAACAGAACTAAGAAAATACTAAACCAAGCAAAACATGATCCAGGCAACGGATAATCACAAAGTTGCTGCAGAAGTTCTGATATTTTGAGGCTATTTCTCTATTTTTCCCCGCTCGTCAGCTTGAGATTTGTGTCGCAATCTACTTCATCGATCATGACACGTTTAAACCCGAGGTCCTTCAACTTGCTGATATTTCCAAAGAATGCTGACACTACACTTTCATCATCCTCTCGTTCCAACTTGCACTCCTCCACACCTCCATCACCACCCATGCTGCTCCTCCTTTTCTTTCACTTCTTGCCTCCTAGCTCCTCCATCCCTCCTCGCTTCCTTCTTCACTTCGTCCCTCCTCCCCTGTCACTCCTTCAGCTTCTCTCACCAGAGGTGGGAAGCCATGCTTTTCTTCCTCAACTCATTTCTATGTTAATGAGTCTCCTTGTGAGATAGTACGCACACGCACACACGCACGCACGCACACACACACACACACACACACACACACACACACACACACACACACACACGCACGCACGCATGCACACACACATACACACACACACACACACACACACACACTTCAAGGGTGATAGGACCTGTATGTGTTGATCTGCTCCTGCATTTATGTATCTGTAATCCTCTCTTTCCACTTGACATTCCTCTGTTGGCTCCTCAGCAGTGAAGGTACCTTCCAGTACCTGCTCCTCAACGCTGAGTCAGATTGACATACATGTTTATGTTTGGAGTCGACATTTGTGATACTTTACAGTACCATCTTAATATGGTAGGAAGTACAGTAGACCAGGGTGATTCGACAACATCATGAAGAGGGCCGCAGTTTCAAGGGCCCAAGGTCTCAGGGGCCACACATCAAAATTTAGATGTTTCCTCCAGTTTAGTTATTTACAAAATACACTGTCAATAGAGTCATTATTCTGCCATCGCTACGCGTTTCCAGTGTGTGCAGCTGGACGGATAGTTAACAGTACGAAGAAACAGAAGCTCCAGAAGTTTTGTTGAGGACTGATGTTACTTCTTTGGAAATATTTTCTTTCCTCAGTTTTTTTTCTCTACACTTCCTACTTCTTTTAGGTTTGTAAGTCTGAAAATATAAACATTGCGTATTTTACATGAATAATATCTATTGTGTATATTATATATAAATATCTGTGACGGACTCCCAGCCGTCCTCGTGTGGGTTGCGGTGACACTGGACACACGACGCGTCGTAGCAGGTTTGATTGATTTTTATTGTTTCGCACAACCTTTCTTCGGGGCAGTCGGGCGCGCCCATTTCTAGTGCGCCGGTTCTGCTTCCTGGTCGCGCTGCACCTTTCGGTGCTCGCCTGCTGCGTCTGTGGCGGGGACTCATCTTGCCGTGCTCGGTTGTCGTGCTCGTGGTCGGGTTAAAGTGGTTTCCTCCTCTCTCTCCCGATCGTGCCCCCTTCGCCTCTTTTAAAGTCTAGGAGCAGATGCGCAGATTGTGAGCAGGTGTGTGTCCTATGCACCTGACTCCGATTGCCGTCCTGCCGCTCCGCGTGCCTCACGCCCCTCCTCGCCGCCGCATGCCCCGCCTCCTGGCCTCCAGGTGGGCCCGCGGTGCTGTGTCTCTCCACAATATCTATTGTGTATTTTACATAGATCATGTTTATTGTGTATTTTACATAAATAATGTCCATCGTGTATTTTACAAACCCCGTTTCCATATGAGTTGGGAAATTGTGGTAGATGTAAATAAAAATGAAATACAATGATTTGCAAATCATTTTCAACCCATATTCAGTTAAATATGCTACAAAGACAACATATTTGATATTCAAACTGATAAACATTTTTTTTTGCAAGTAATCAACAACTCTAGAATTTGATGCCAGCAACACGTGACAAAGAAGTTGGGAAAGGTGGCAATAAATACTGATGAAGTTGAGGAATGCTCATCAAACACTTATTTGGAACATCCCACAGGTGTGCAGGCTAATTGGGGACAGGTGGGCGCCATGATTGGTTATAAAAGCAGCTTCCATGAAATGCTAAGTAATTTACAAACAAGGATGGGGTAAGGGTCACCAATTTGTGAGCAAAGTGTCAAAAAATTTTCAAACAACATTTCACAACAACCTATTGCAAGGAATTTAGGGATTTTACCATCTACGGTCCGTAAAATCATCAAAAGGTTCAGAGATCCTGGAGGAATCACTGCACGTAAGCGATGATATTACGGACCTTTGACCCCTCAGGCGGTACTGCATCAAAAACCGACATCAATCTCTAAAGGATATCACCACATGGGCTCAGGAACACTTCATAAAACCACTGTCAGTAACTACAGTTGGTCGCTACATCTGTAAGTGCAAGTTAAAACTCTGTTATGCAAAGCAAAACCCATTAATCAACAACACCAAGGAACGCCACTGGCTTTGCTGGGCCCGAGCTTATCTAAGATGGACTGATGC
Source organism: Nerophis ophidion (assembly GCF_033978795.1). Lineage (NCBI taxonomy): Eukaryota > Metazoa > Chordata > Actinopteri > Syngnathiformes > Syngnathidae > Nerophis > Nerophis ophidion. The sequence continues at coordinate 29,565,324 of NC_084617.1, forward strand.
AAAGTGGAAAAGTGTTCTGTGGTCTGACGAGTCCACATTCCAAATTATATTTGGCAACAGAGGACGTGGTGTCCTCCGGAACAAAGAGGAACATAACCATCCGGATTGTTATAGGCGCGAAGTTCAAAAGCCAGCATCTGTGATGGTATGGGGGTGCATTGGTGCCCAAGGCATAGGTAACTTACACATCTGTGAAAGCACCAATAATGCTGAATGGTCCATACAGGTTTTGGAGCAACATATGTTGTCATCCAAACAATGTTATCATGGATGCCCCTGCTTATTTCAGCAAGACAATGCCAAGCCACGTGTTACAACAGTGTGGTTTCGTAGTAAAAGAGTGCGGGTACTTTCCTGGCCTGCCTGCAGTCCAGACCTGTCTCCCATCGAAAATGTGTAACACATTATGAAGCATAAAATACGACAGCGGAGACCCCGGACTGTTGAACAACTGAAGCTCTACATAAAACAAGAATGGGAAAGAGTTTCCTCAGTTCTCAAACGTTTATTGAGTGTTGTCAAAAGAAAAGGTGATTTAACTCAGAGATAGGCGCCAGTGCCTCCCGCGACCCCGAAAGGTAATAAGCGGTAGAAAATGGATGGATGGATGGATGGATGAAATATTTATTTCAAACCTGCACAGTACAACTAAACAGTTTTTGTTTTTTTTACGTGTTGGCAAAGATATTTATGCAAGGCTTGAAAAGGGGTTGGATAAAGCAGCTGCGTATAATAGCCCAACTCCTCCCACTCATTCCACATTTGACATAAACAATATAATACGAAAACAATACTCTATAAACAAAACAAGAAAAACTCCTGTACACTAACAATACCATGAGACAAGACAAGACAAGACGAGACAAAACAAACACATGCACACACACACACACACACACACACACACACACACACACACACACACACACACACACACACACACACACACACACACACGGGCCCAAACACTCTCCAACCATACACCTCTCTTCCATCGCTCTGTGCTGAGGGCATCACTCTCTTTCCTCATCGTACTTCTTCAGTACTTCTTTTTTAAACAGTCTTTTAAATTGAATCATGCTAGAACACGTTTTTAACTTGTCCCCTAAGTTGTTCCACAGACTGACTCCATGCACTGAAATGCACATTGATTTTAAAGTGGTTCTAAATTTAGGCAAATATAATTTCTTGTTTCCTCTTAAACTGTAACTATGGTGATCATCTCTGTCATGGAATAGGTTCTGTATATTGGATGGTAGAGAGTTTTGGGATGCCCTAAACATAATTTGAGCAGTTTTAAAATTGATCACATTGTTCAGTTTAAGTTGCTTTAAGTTCATAAATAGTGGATTTGAATGATGTCTGTAGTGAACATTGGAAACAATCCTGATGGCCTTTTTCTGCAGAGTGACTAAAGGTTGTAGATGTGATTTATAACAATTTCCCCAGACTTCAACACAATAGGTTAAATATGACATGATAAATGAATGATACAATAACAGCAGAGCATTGGTGTTCAATAAATGACATGATCTCCTCATCATTCCAACACATTTAGCAACTTTTTTCCTCAGGTAACTTATATGAGGCTTCCATGAGATATTTTCATCAATTACTACTCCTAAGAAAGAATTTTGATGAACATATTCTATTGGTGTATCATCAATAACCATCCTGATCGGTATATTACTTTAGCGATTGCTAAAGAGCATTATTATAATGGGCATTATAAATAATGTCCATTGTGCATTTTACATAAATAATGTCCGTTGTGCATTTTACATATGTTACGTCCATTGTGTATTTTACATGAATAAATTCCATTGTGCATTTTACATAAATAATATCCATTGTATATTTTACATGAATAATGTCCGTTGTGTATTTTACATATATGGTATCCACTATGTATTTTACATAAATAATGTCCATTGTGTATTTTACATAAATAATATCCATTATGTATTTAACATAAATAATATCCATTGTGTATTTTACATAAATCATGTCCATTGTGTATTTTATATAAATGTCTATTGTGTATTTTACATATATCATGTCCATTGTCTATGTTACATAAATAATATGTGTAGAGGGGGGCGTGGCCTGCAGGTCTGTCGCGGAGCGGGGTGTGCAAGGACCAGCCTCGAAGACAGTGACAGGTGAGTAGATTCCCCAGCTGGACCTTGTTATCTAATCACCCATCGCCATTTTTAGCAGCAGCCGGAACGAGACAGGTTGTTGGAGTTGGAGCCAGAGAGCCACACACACGGATGAGACAGAGACTGATGGAAAGCAATTCTGACATATATATGACGATAATAGACGTGCTCAACCCTGTCTACCGGGCTTCCGAGAGATCTGTCGGCACCAGGAGAACCCCCCCCACACACACACACACACACACACAGACACACACAGACCCGCCCAACGGACCTGAGTGCCGAAGATGGAAGAATCCGACACCCTGGCAGTATTGGCGCGGATTCTCGCCGAGGTGACGGAGGCAGTCACTTACAGATGTAGGCGGTCCTGCGGCATGTGGCGCAGCAGAGCCAAATTATGCAATCTATGACGGACCGGGTCGGAGCAGCACCGCCAACATCAGCGGCCGTCTTCATGTAGCGCATGGGGGAAACAGAGGACCCCCAAACCTTTATTGAAATTTATGAGGCCAAGGCGGCGGCGTGCGGATGACCGGAAGAGGAGTGGGGAGTGAGACTGTTGTCACTGCTCGCCGGAGAAGCTCATCAAGCGGTACTTAGCCTGCCGGTGGCTCCCGCATGTGCTTCCCGGACCTAAGGAGGGCGGTGCTTGACCGAACCGGCAGCACCAGCGTGGACCACCGACGCCGGTTCCGGGCGCTGCGCCTGGCACCAGAGGACCGGCCGTTCGTGCTTGGGCAGCAACTTCAGACTTCGGCGATGCGCTGGCTGCAGCCGGGCAAAAGCAACGTCCAAGTCATGGAGCGACTCGTACTGGAACAATTTTTGGAAGCGGTTCCGGCGCGGACTTCGACCTGGGTCCGCTACCACCGCCCACGAAACCTGTCAGCAGCAGTGACACTGGCAGAGGACCATCTAGCGGTGCACCACGAGGTACGGAGGGAGGAGAGGACCGCAGAGGCAGCCAAGAGCAAAGGGCGGGCACCGCGCAGGCCGCACGCGCCGCAAGATCAGGTGGCGCAACTGAATCTTCTGTTTTGTTTTCACAGGTCCCGGGGCCGTGTAACGGGACATTTAATCAACCTTGTGCTTCGTTGCAGGTCCCGGCTGCTGCGGAGACAGTGCTACCCGCGCAGACGACCCCTCAAACGCCTGGGCAGGCGTGCTTGAGGTGTGGGCAGCCTGGTCACGTGTGACAGGGTCCTCCGCGCATGGAGGTGAGGCAGGTGATCCGGGTTGTCGGCCCTCCGGCGCCCTAGCCTTGCCTGGGTGAGACGTACTGTATTCCGGTAAGGATAGAAGGGAGTACACACCGAGCGATGGTGAATTCGGGCTGCAAGCAGTTGATGTTCTACCAATACCTGGTTCAACCCGGGGCTTTGAGGCAGGCAGCACGCGTGAAAATTAGATGTGTTCATGGGGATGTGCAAGAATACCCCGTGGTGTCAGTGGAAATTCGATGTGGCAAACAAAAATATAGTGTCAAGGTTGCTGTAAATGCGCACCTTACGCACCCCTTAATCCTGGGTACCAATTGGGCAGGGTTTAACAATTTAGTGACGCAGTGTGCAGGGGTGTGTTCACAACCAGTAGGAAAGGGGAATATCTGCGCGGTTCTCAGCGCCGATGCGGGTTCATGTCACTCTGCGCTCGGCCTGGGACAAAGTGATTTTTACTCATGGTCAGTTGGTGCGCCCGGTAACAGCGCGGGTATTCCCTAACTTTGCTTTAATTACAGATAGATTATGCAGAGTGATTTGTGACACTCAAACAGGAGAGGAAATCTCGCAGTTGTTGGTGCCGAAACTCTGTCGGGAATTCGTTTTCCAGGCGGCGCACTTTCGCCCCATGGCCGGACACATGGTGTGTGATAAAACATTCCACCGGGTAATTGTCTGTTTCAATTGGCCAGGCATCCGGGCAGACGTGCGCCGCTTGTGCGCGGCCTGCCTGGACTGCCAGCTGGTCAATCCAGTAGCCACCCCCAGGGCGCCTTTGCACCCATTACCACTCATGGAGGTCCCGTTTGAGCGGATTGGCAAAGACTTCGCCGGACCATTTCTGCCGAGCACAAGGGGATATCATTTTGCGCTAGTCCTGGTGGATTACACAACTTGCTATTTCGAAGCAGTGCCGCTGCGCTCCATCTCTGCAAAGAGTGTAGCGTAAGCGCTTTTTCAGGTCATCGTCCGAGTCGGAATCCCGAAAGAGATTCTGACTGACCAGGGCACGTCTTTTACGTCACGCACGATAAAGGAGTTCTACGGATTATTGGGGATCAAATCCATTCGAACCAGCATCTACCACCCGCAGACCGACGTGTTGGTGGAGCGGCTGAATAGGACGTTGAAATCCATGATCCGTAAGTTCGTGCACGAGGACAAACCAAATTGGCATAAATGGTTGGAGCCCCTGCTGTTTGCAATGTGGGAGGTTCCCCAGGCCTCCACGGGGTTTTCCCCTTTTGAATTGTTGAACCGCAGGAAGCCGCAAGGGGTATTGGACCTCGTTAAGGAAAGCTGGGAGGAATGTCCAAGCCCCAGAAAAAATGAAATACAGTACGTTATGGACCTGAGAGCAAAACTCCACATGTTGGGTCACTTGTCATGCGAGAATTTGCTCCGGGCCCAGGAACATGTGTTACTCCCGACATCCAGCTCTAAATTATTTGCCAATGGGCAAGGACCCTTTGTGGACACACGGCGAGTGCGGATTATGAGGTCTGGCGTTCGGACCGGGGGCGGAAACACCCAAATTTACCACCTCAACCTCCTGAAAACATGGAAAGGGGCGGAGCCTGTTTCCATGGTGACGGCGGTCGAGGAGAAGGAGGAGCTCGGGCCGGAGGTCCCGCGCTCCGCACAGCCCTCCCTTCTCCTCTGTGACAGTCAGCTTACGTTAGCACAAAGATCGGATGTTGCTAGGCTGCAGCAGCGCTTTTCTGATGCGGCCACACGAACCTCATCCAACATAATATTGAGACCAACCGGTGCCCGAACACAAACGCAAAGTCGTTCAGGAAGAATTAAAATCTATGTTGGATTTAGGGGTAATAGAAGTCACATAGTGCCTGGTGCAGCCCTATCGTTCTGGTAGGGAAGAAGGAGGGGTATGTGCGGTTTTATGTGGATTACGACAAGGTAAATGAGGTGTCACGTTTCGATGCCTACCCAATGCTTCCCGGCCTGAGTCTGGCGGGGGCGGTATGTGGTGGGTGCGTGGCCTGCGGACCTGCCGCGGAGCAGGGTGTGCAAGGACTGGTCTCGAAGACAGCGGCAGGTGAGTAGATTGCCCAGCTGGGCCTTGTTATCTAATTACCTGTTGCCGTTATTAGCAGCAGCCGGGACAAGACTAGTTGTTGGAGTTGAAGCCAGAGAGACACACACACGGATGAGACAAAGACTGCTGGAAAGCAATTCTGACATATATATGACAAAAAAAGACATGCTCAACCCTGTCTACCGGGCTCCCAAGAGAACCCCCCCATACATTGTGTATTTTACATAAATAATGCCCATTGTGTATTTTACATAGATAATGTCGATTGTGTATTTAACATAAATATTGTCCATTGCGCATTTTACATATATAATATCCATGGTGTATTTTACATAAATATTGTCCGTTGTGTATTTTACATAAATAGTATTTTACACAGCACTTAGTTGTCCAGTCGTTAAAAGCCCAATCTTTTGTCTTCTCTTTTTTTCAAGCTAGTTTAGCAATTAGCATACCTGCTCCTGCGTGCTCTCGGTGTGTAACATAGCCCTGTCCTCCAGTGGTAATGATACTTGCTAATGGTACTTAAGCTACTAAGTGACTATTTTTAACCTCGGGGAATGTCTGCACACTGTGTATGAAGATGCCCAATTAGCTACTAGCTTAGCAATTAGCATGCCTGGTCACTATTATCACTGGAGGAGGAGCACCATATATGGAAGCCATGCTTACTGTTGAGCAAGAGCTTTTAGAAGAAAACAGGGAGATCCAAAAATCAAAATAAAACACGTTTAAACACTCAAGTTTTTAACAACTTTAGAGTACATTTTGTCAAGGAAGGGGTCAAATTCTAAATGATTAATTATTATTATTAACGTGATGAATTTGCCGATTAAACACATCCAATGCTGATCACAAAAGTCGATCCACTCTTGCCGATGTCGTATTTATTTACAGTCCCCTGGCTAACAAGTTATAGCAGCTAATTCAGAGACGTGCGGTGAACTAAACACCAGGTGAGGCAACTAACCACCAGAGCCATACACACTTTTTTTTCTTCTTTTTTTTCAAACTTAAATTCATAGGTGCAACTCTAGTCATTGTTGATTTAGGTTGCACATTAGAGTTACAGGGGGAAAAAAAGGGAGCTATTCCCTTTCATAAAAAACGTTAATCATAATGATATCATGATATGATAATTGGGTCCAAATTTGGGTCCCATTTGCTTTTAACAAAATAAATCAAGTATTGTGAGTGTATTTTACCTTTCTGTATTTGTATCTGAAGCAGCAATAGCTATCCTCCATGAAAACGTACTTTGTATGATCGCATTCATTTTGTCTTAAAGTCCAGTTTAGAGAAGTACTTAATCTTGGATGCAGTGTAAAATCCTCCATTTTGGCAGAAACATTCATTTAATTCAATTTCATTCCAAAAAATCAAGCAAAATTTTGTCATCTGACAAAAAACACCCACAAACGCTGGCTTACTCTAATAAAAATGCCATGTTTGTTATAAATGCGGTTTTAAAAAAAAAGAAAACAAAAAAATGCTGGCTTCCGCTGGAGACACCTGTGTCTGCTAGCTTGAGCGCCCCCACTACTCCCAGTGTGGCGAGTCAGAGTACTGCTGAGGCATTGAACTGCAAGTTGACAACATATCGCCCCCTACCTTGAGGCAGAGGTATTTGCTGCCTTTTTCACGTGGCAACAAGCATGCGCCCCCTCGCACGCACACGCCCAATACTCACTGTGTGTAGCCGTGGAGGCACCGCCTGTGTCTGCCTCACTTCTCATTTGCTGCATTGTTTTGACCATGAAATTTATCAAAATATACAGGAACCACACCAAAATCACATAGAAAGCATAAACTAAAAGAGAAATATTAAAACTTATTTATTTTATTACTTCGTTTTGGAACATCTCATGGTTAAGCCACCTGGTGGCAGGTGAGGCACTGCCTCACTTGCCTCCCCTGACAGCACGTCACTGACCAAATTACATATCTCCATACACAGTGTGGAGCCGCTCCACTAAGTTAGTGATGATCACCTCCAATACAGCAAATAAACTGCATTTCTTTGCATCTTGAGTGTCATCATCATGTATTATTATCACTACAGGACAAGGCTACACATGTTACACACCCACCGCAAGCAGGAGCAGGCATGCCAATCCCTAAGCTAGCTTGAAACCAAGGAAGTGTGGCTGGAAGTCAGCAGGAGCAGTATAGCTCGGTTGGTGAAGTGGCCGTGCCAGCAACTTGAGGGTTCCGGGTTCGATCCCCACTTCCGCCATTCGAGTCACTGCCGTTGTGTCCTTGGGCAAGACACTTTACTCACCTGCTCTCAGTGCCACCCAAACTGGTTTAAGGTAACTTAGATATTAGGTTTCATTGTGTAAAGCGCATTGAGTCACTATAGAAAAAGCGCTACATAAATATAATTCACTTCACTTCAGGTATTAACAAGAAGTGAATAATAAAACTAATAGACTCACAGTCAGTACACCACACGTAAGAGGGAGGAGCCATCCATAAATCGGTGTCGTCGACACTATCGTTAGTATCAGTTTGCGATCAATAGAGTGGTTTGGTCGTTATTTTTGTTTTGTTTACTTGTTGAAAGTAGTTTAATTTACTTTGTATTGCGTACTTTGATTTGATCGGCCACGGTGGAGTTCGCCATGTTGGAGTCCATCCATCCATCCATTTTCTACCGCTTGACACTTTTGGGGTTGCAGGGGGAGCTGGAGCCTATCTCGGCTGCATTCAAACCATTAAAAACTCTCCATGTAGCTCTCTCTCACTCTCTATCTCTCTCTCTCTTTCTCTCTCTCTCTCTCTCTCTCTCTCTCTCTCTCTCTCTCGCTTGCTCTCTCTCCGTGGTCCTGATATTCAGCACCATGGACAGCTTCCCAGACACATGCCGCAGAATGTGCGCCCCCGCCTTGTTTGTATGGAGTGAAATTACTGGCAAAACTCCACAAAATACAAAATAAAAAATGTTTCGCAAACTTTTAAACATGTTTCACAAATTTTGAATAATGTTTCACAAACACAAATCGTAAGTTCGTAGCATTTTGGCGGTAGAAAGTGTTAACTTCAAGAAAATTGTTTTTCTATATATACTTGCAAATCCTTATGTGTGTTTTTGAAACACTGTTGTGTTTGTGTAACATTTTTCTTCAGTTTGTAAACTTTTTTTTGACTTTGTGAAACTTAAAAAAGAGTTTGTGAAACAGTTTGTGTGTGTAAAACTGAAAAGAATCTAGGTAGTATCCTCGACCAACCTCTTTCGTTTGAGTCACACATTAAGAGTGTTACTAAAAAGAACCTTCTTTCATCTCTGTAATATCGCTAGAATGTATCCCATTTTGTCTTCCATTGACACTGAGATCATTTTTTATGCCTTAGTTTCATTATGTTTCCATTACTGTAACATATTATTTGTATGTCCTCCTATGTCTTTTACGAAATTGGAGAGTGGATCCCAAGGATGCAGAGACGTACTTTGGTATAGTTAAGTTCTTCCTTTATTTAGGTGGAAGTGGAACGTAGCCAAAACAAAAATTGATGGTGGAAATACAAAAACACACCATGAAGAATAACTATATCAAACAACCAAAAATAGAACAGAAAACGCTAGACAAAGCTAGGAACAATACAGGCTGGGAACAAATACAAAACAGGAGTACAAAGTACAAAATAAGGACGCTAGACGAAGCTAGGATAATTTACTTCAAAAACGAAGTAAAACAAAGAAACAAAATGTTAACTAAAGGCGCTAGACAAGGCTAGGGTATAAATAGGCAAACCTGAGAGGTGCACAAGACAGACTAGAGAGACTGCGAGTGTGTAGGAGGCCAAAACACATGCGAGTGAACTTGCAGTGGACACAAAGTTCCGGCACTGACAGGCCGTCAGCACACAGACTAAATAGGCCACCTAATCAACTTTCAGGTGTGCACGATTTCCCAGCGTCAGCTGCACTCCAGACTGTGGGTGAGAGTGAGAGTAAACATGACGTGCAAACCACACAGAAAAACATGAAAAATTCAGTTCACCACAATGTCTAGCATTAAAATATTACAGTTGGTACAAAATGTGACTGCTAGACTTTTAAAAAGGACAGGGAAATTTTATCATGTTACGCCTATAGCAGGGGTCTCAAACACGCGGTCCGCACAAATTATTTCAATAGCCTCATAACATTTGGCGCACACATTAGTTTATTAAAATGTGCATTAAATTGTTCCTATTGATTTCTCCCGGCGTTCTTATTTCTTCATCTATTTTAAAACATTTCTGTCCCGCCTCACTTGCATCGTCTTTTGCCATCTTTCACCTGCCAGTTTCACTTTGAACTCCAGGGTTTTTTCACAATTTGTACCTGGAAAGATACACACCTTAAAAAAAAAAGCAGTCTGCAGCGATCTACCGCCAATGGCATACGCTGACAGCACGAAAACCATGTTTTTTCGACACGCACCTACGTTTGTCACTTTCTCAGCTTTTCTTCAACTTGCTTTTTCCCATGCAACACACATTTGATCCATCTCTTCCTCACACTGCAACACAATGTTTCTATGTCTATTCTCCTCCCCTAGAAACCATTCACGTACGTTTATAAACGTCCCTACTTCCATGTTCTCCAATCCATTCTTTTCACATTCCCTCCAAAAGTCTTATACTTGCATCTCTCTTTCTTATCTCTTATCACTCTCTCTCCTTTTCTCTGTCCTCACAACTCACAATCTGTCCAATTATCTTCTTCTTTATCTCGTCCATTATCTTCCTGTTCCCACTCTGGGACAAAAACGCTCCATCACACGTCCCAAACTCTTCAAACTAACGCTCAAATTTACCATCCATTTTTTTTCTCCTTTTCTACAACACATAAATCCAACCACAAATCAGTGTTACAAAATACAACAAGAACAACAACAATCCAAAACCATGTAATGTAGACTTGTAACGATAAAAATATTTTGGTACCGGTACTAAAAGGAGCGAGAGAGAGAGTTGTAGTGTCCACAGCGGAGCAGAAGCAAGGAAAAGACAACATGAATGAGCGAAGAATGAGCCCCCGGGGAAGACGACGTCACCAGTAGCCAAAAAGCCAGCCAAGACGAGCAACAGAGGAGGAGGCGCTCAAAAGCGGCCCGATCGACTTTGACGCAGAATCTTTATTTGAAAAAGTAAAAGAGTCAACCCTGTTCGACATGATGTCCTACCTAAATGGTCCATGCAACCCACATGTTGACGGCTGGAGTCGTTCACAAATGGCACCCAACGCAGATGGACCATCAGAGGCAGGGGAGGATGACTTTCTCTGGACGCTCGTCGTGGCATTCAGCAAACTGGCGGAAAAAAAGCGTCAAAATTGCCAGCTTCTGCAAGCACTGGCGGACCAAATGGGCGCCCCCAAAGATAAGAAGATAGACGGCGGTCCAGAGGAGGCGCCCACTGCTGAAGAGACAGATACACAGCCAGTGGAGCGTGCAGCTAAGAAAGGTAGAAGATGATTTTGATGAAGAAGTTTACGTCGAACAAATTTGCGTTGAAGGAGTTCATTTTGAGGATGAAGTTTACGTTGACGATGAAGACTATGACAATGATGAAGATTGTGATGAGGATAAAATTTATGTTAAAGAAGAAGTTGAAGAAGAAGTCAAAGATGAAAGAGAATACGAAATAGTTGAAAAAAACTCAGAAAGAAGAAATAATTGAAGAAATACAAGAAAATGATGAAGATGAAGAAGTTGAAGATGAAGAAGAAGTTAAAGAAGAAGTTGAAGTTCAAGAAAATGATGGAGAACAACAAATAGTTGAGGAAACTCAAGAAATTGAGAAAGAAGAAGAAATACTTGAAGAAATTCAAGAAAATGATGAAGATAAAGAAGAAGTTAAAGAATAAGAAGTTGAAGTTCAACAAATCGATAAAGAAGACAAAGAGTTGAAGAAATTCAAGAAAAAGATGAAGAAAAAGTTGAAGATGAAGAAGTTGAAGACGAAGAAGAAGTTGTTGATGGAAAAGAAGGTGAAGATGAAGAAGAAGTTAAAGAAGAAGTTGAAGTTTAAGAAAATGATAAAGAAGAAATAGTTGAAGAAACTCAAGAAATTGAGAAAGAGGAAGAAATACTTGAAGAAATTCAAGAAAAGGACAAAGAAAAAGTCAAAGAGGATTAAGAAGAAGAAGAGGTCAAAGAGGACGAAGAGGAAGAAGACAAAGAAAAGGTCAAAGAGGAAGAAGAGGAAGTCAAAGAGGACAAATAAGTCAAAAAGGACAAAGAAGAAGTCAAAGAGGACGAAGAAGAAGTTAAAGAAGACAAATAAGAAGGCAAAGAGGACAAAGAAGAAGTCAAAGAGGATGAAGAAGAAGTCAAAGAGGACACAGAAGGAGTCAAAGAGGACACAGAAGAAGTCAAAGAGGACAAAGAAGAAGTAAAAAAAGTTGAAGTTTGAGAAAATGACAAATAAAAAGGAAAAGACAAAGAAGACAAAGAAAAAGGGAAAGACAAAGAAGACAAAGAAGACAAAGAAAAAGGAAAAGACGAAGAAAAAGGAAGAGACAAAGAAAAAGGAAAAGACAAAGAAGGCAAGGAGAAGACAGGTGGCCGGGCAGTTTTTTCCCCCGCTACTTCAAAAAAGGGAGGGGGAGTAGGCTCAGCCGGACTGAAGCCCGGCTTGAGTTTGGCGATGGAGGACTGTGGAGGGACGGAGCTGACGGCGGGGCGGGACACACTTTGGCCCGGCTCAAGCGGAGTATGCAGCTGAACAAAGAGGCGGGGCGTGCCTGGAGCGACATCGCCACAATCAATATCAGGTGTGTGACACACACACCGTTTCTCAATATGCCCAGCTCCTCACAGCGTTTAAGAGGGGAGAGAGAGGAAGGATCGAGACAGAGAGTTGGAGTGTCCCCAGCGAAGCAGAAGCAAGAAAAAGACAACACGAACGAGCGAAGAATGAGCCCCGGGGAAGACGACGTCCCCGGCAGCCGAAAAGCCAGCCGAGACGAGCAGCAGAGGATGAGGCGCTGAAAATCGGCCCGATCGACTTTGACGCAGAAACCTTATTTGAAAAAATAAATGAGTCAAACCTGCTCGACGTGATGTCCTACCTAAATAATAATAATAACAATAATAATAATAATAATGGATTAGATTTATATCGCGCTTTTCTATTGTTAGATACTCAAAGCGCTCACAGTGAAGTGGGAACCCATCATTCATTCACACCTGGTGGTGGTAAGCTACATCAGGAGCCACAGCTGCCCTGGGGTAGACTGACGGAAGCATGGCTGCCAGTTTGCGCCTACGGCCCCTCCGACCACCACCAATCATTCATTCATCATTCATTCACCGGTGTGAGCGGCACCGGGGGCAAGGGTGAAGTGTCCTGCCCAAGGATACAACGGCAGCGATTTGGATGTCAATAGGTGGGAAGTGAACCTGCAACCCTCCTTTTTCTGGCACGGCCGCTCTACCCATTACGCCGTGCCGTCCCCAAATGGTCCATGCAACCCACACGGTGACGGCTGGAATCGTTCACACAGACAAACTGGACTTCAGGATATTTAGCTAAGTTTTGCTTTCTTAAGTTTTTGTTTTTGAAATTTGATTTGTATGAACATTTTGCAATTTTATAGTCTGGATGTCACAGAGACGTACAAACACAAATTTACATCGCCAATATGGACAATTTGGTATTAATACAACAGGTTTGTCCTTTACCTTTGTTTAGCGCCCCCTAAATTCTGACAGCCAGAAAATGTCGGGAGTCAGTCACTCAAGAATCGTGGTCCTCACATTCACCTCCAGATCCCGTCGGGGTCACCAAATTGTCGACGAATTTGTTTAATCTGGAGCCAGAAAATGTTTGAAGAGGACATTATGCATGAACTCAAAATCAGAAGTATTTATTGCCTATTGGATACAATTCTAATACCATTTGTCTGAGTGATATCTGTCCCTAGTAGCATTCAACGCGGCGACTTACACAAGGATGCGCACCTTCCTCTTGCGCTCTCACAATATACATTATATTGCCAAAAGTAATTGGCCACCTGCCTTGACTCACATATGAAATTGAAGTGCCATCCCATTCCTAACCCATAGGGTTATATGATGTGGGTCCACCTTTTGCAGCTATTACAGCTTCAACTCTTCTGGGAAGGCTGTCCACAAGGTTGCGGAGAATGTTTATAGGAATTTTCCACCATTCTTCCAAAAGTGCATTGGTGAGGTCACACACTGATGTTGGTCGAGAAGGCCTGGCTCTCAATCTCCGTTCTAATTCATCCCAAAAGTGTGCTATCGGGTTCAGGTCAGGACTCTGTGCAGGCCAGTCAAGTTCATCTACACCAGACTCTGTCACCCATGTCTTTATGGACCTTGCCTTGTGCACTGGTGCATAGTCATGTTGGAAGAGGAAGGGGCCCGCTACAAACTCCTCCCACAAGGTTGGGAGCATGGAACTGTCCAAAATGTTTTGGTATCCTGGAGCATTCAAGATTATTTTCTCTGGAACTAAGGAGCCAAGCCCAACTCCTGAAATACAACCCCACACCATAATTTCTCCGTGACCAAATTAAAACACTCGGCACAATAGAGTCCAAAATGTACTGTTTTCCTGGCAACCTCCAAACCCAGACTCATCCATCAGATTTCTAGATGGAAAAGTATAATAAATCACTCCAGAGAATGCACCTCCACTGCTCTCAAGTCTAGTGGCGACGTGTTTTACACCACTTCATCCGACGCTTTGTTTTGGACTTGATGATGTATGGCTTAGATACAGATGCCCGGACATTGAAATCCATTCCATGAAGCTCTCTGCGTACTGTATGTGGGTTAATTGGAAGGTCACATGAAGTTTGGAGCTCTGCAGCAACTGACTGTGCAGAAAGTTGGTGACCTCGTTGCACTATGAGGTTCAGCATCCAGGATCCCGCTCTGTCAGTTTATGTGGCCTACCGCTTTGTGGCTGAGTTGCTGTTGTTCCCAAACTCTTCCATTTTCTTATATTAAAGCCAATTGTTAACTTTGGAAAATTTAGGCGCAAAGAAATTTCACGACTGGATTCGTTGCACAGGTGGAATCCTATAACAGTTCCACGCTGGAAATCACTGTGCCCCGGAGAGCGGCCCATCCTTTCACAAATATTTGTAGAAACAGTCTCCATGCCTAAGTGCTTGATTTTATACACCTGTGACCGGGCCAAGTGATGAGGACATCTTATTCTGATCATTTGGATGGGTGGCCATATACTTTTGCAATATAGTGTATGTATCACTAGAATCAGAATCAGACATACTTTGTTAATCCCCGAGGGGAAATTAAAATTTTCAGCACAATCCCATTCAAGATCAGACAAACATTACGGGGAGACAGAACAGAATCGCTGACGGGTCTGCCAACTTACGGCGCCCCTTACAAAAAAGGTGATATACAGGTAAATAAATGGGGGGAAATAAAATAAAATAAAAAATCGGTCTACGCTTGGGCCCCTGGAGAGGTGGTCCAGACTGAGGCTAAGGAAAAAAAAACAAACAAACAAAAAAACAACACAGTGTATGAATATACAATGAGGTGTCTGCTTCCAGGTGTGGAATCTTCCTTTGCCTTCTCCTTCCTGGACTCCGACTTCATATCTGGTGTTTCCTTCAGACCTCGGCAAAGAAGCCATATCAACAGTAGTGAGAATGTGGACGATAAGTGTGAATGTGGCTGGGCTTGAATTAGGACCTAGTTTTAACTGGAACTTAGAGGATGTGATTTGTTGCATGGCCTATTCTAAACATATATATACTAAACGATTCTTAATCACTTCAACTTTCATTATCTTAATTATATCACAACATAATTATTCCAACAACCTTCATAGGTTTTTTTTTCTTCAATTGACATGTTTTAATAATTTAAAGTATTTTTTCCAGACACAGTTTAAGCACTGCTACCGTTTTTCAAGTCGCGATTCGATACTATCTGTGAACAATTTTAAATAAGGTACTTGAAGCCTCAGAGCTGGCTTTTACAGTCCAGCTCAGATGGACGATGAAGCCAGCTCGCACTTGATTGGCTACCGCAGCATACTTGCACTCAGCCGACCAATCCGGGGCGAGTGGCTCAGCCCCGGGCGGACTTTGAGGAAACGCGCGGTTAGTTTTAGTTTGTCGCTCGGAAGAGGAGGAGGAAGAAGAAGAAGAGGAAGAAGAAGAAGAGGAAGAATGCATGTTTAATGTGAATGCTGCAATAAATTAAAAACAATTTTGTGAATTGTTTTCCTTATTACTAAATGTGGTTCACTCCTTTAACTTGAATATCACTGAATTTTATGAATTTCACCTGATTTTTTTAATAATTAGAATTTATTTGAATTAAAAAAAATGTGAGCAACATTTGTGTTTGTAAAATTTGAGGTGTTTTTTGTGTGTAAAAAACTGTGTATAAAAATGTGTTGCTTCAAAACTCACTAATTGGCTGATTCTGAGACTGTGTCTATTACGTCAGTCATCATTTACCGGAAGTGATAATTGACTTTCGAAACGTAAATATTTATACACTGATTTTATTTTTTCAAACAAAATTTATTTTTAAAAACACACCTTTCGCCAATTATTTTTTGTCTAATGAAATTGTAAGCGTAGCTTGATAGAAAAACAAGTCGGTTAACACGATTTTAATGCAAAAAAATCAGTTACATACCGTATTTCCTTGAATTGCCGCCGGGGCGCCAATTAATTTAAAACCTCTTCGCACTCCTGCGCTTACCAAAGGTATGCAGTAAAAGTAAGCATGCGCTAATTATTCTAAAACCTTTTCTCACTCCGGCACTTACCAAAGGCATGCAGTAAAAATTTAAATGTGATGTAAGCTTGGACCTTAAATCCTACTGAATATCACTTAATCTTCTTCCCTTTATGCGATTTCAAATTACCGGTATTGAAATCAGCCTCCTCCATTTTGAAAATGATGACAGGAAAAGTGTCACTCGAGACGTCACGAGTTTGACCAGCATGCGTTAATTATTTTGCGAAGCGAGTTTGACCCGGCAGTAATTCAAGGCAGGCGCATACTATATGCCCTGCGGAAATTTAAGGAAATACGGTATATTCAGGGTCCAAAAAAAGTATTCGTAGAAAAGACACAAATTAACCTTCATATGTTTTTATTAATTGACATGCACCAAAAGGGACAAGCGGTAAGGAAATGGATGGATGGATGTTTCAAGTATATTTTCAGGCACAGCTACCATTTTTCAAGTCATGAGTCTGTACTAAATGTTGACAATTTTCAATAAGCTACTTACAGCCTCAGAGCTGGCTTTTATAGTCTAGCTCAGATGGGCGGGACTATGAAGCCAGCTGGCACTTGATTGGCTACCGCAGCACACTTGCACTCAGCTGACCAATCCGGGGCGAGTGGCTCAGCCCCGGGCGGACTTTGAGGAGACGCGCGGTTAGTTTTAGTTTGTCGCTCGGAAGAGGAGGAGGAAGAAGAAGAGGAGGAGGAGGAGGAGGAAGACGAACATAGGAGGCGGCGGCGGCGGCGGCTGGCTCTGTTTTGTTTCTTTCCTCCGTCCCTCCCCACAGTCACGTCTCCCTGTCAGTCCTCCGGCGGGAAGACGTAAACACATCGATACGGAAGAAAAGACGTCTCCATTTTGCTGCAACATCGGCGAGCGGACGCCGGGAGAAACCAGCACGACGACACTTGTTCCATGGACGAAAAACGGGAGTTTGACTCGGTGTCGACACGGGAAATGATGCCGGCTAGTTAGCAGCCCGTCGTGGAGGGAATAAGACGACGAGAGAAAGGCAGACAATGTGGCGTCTTTTTAGCGCGTCTTCGTCGACGTCAACCGGTGGTCGTTAACCCGTTTCCTTTGATGTGCCGCCCGATCTAGTTAGCGCCTGACCGAACACATGTCCGCTTTGGCGCCGTTCTGATGAAGCTGCGCGTCCAAGCGCCGCGGTGAAGACAGCCCAGACCCCCCCTTCGCGACCCCCCCAGGAACCGCCTATATGAAGATGCTGATGTGCGACCGCGGCGTCCAGATGCTCGTGACGACGGTGGGCGCCTTCGCCGCCTTCAGCCTCATGACCATCGCCGTGGGCACCGACTACTGGCTGTACTCGCGCGGGGTCTGCCGGGTGAAGAGCAACAACGACAACGACACGAGCCGCAAGAACGAGGAGGTGATGACGCACTCCGGCCTCTGGCGGACCTGCTGTCTGGAAGGTACGTGACCAGTCTGGATGGATGACCCGTGCACTTGTGGCGAATCGTTCCTTGGCGGCTCCTTCTCCTTTGTTCACGTGTGTGTGTGTGTGTGTGTGTGTTTGTGTGTGTGTGTGTGTTCTTGTATTCCTACCTTCCGTATCAGGACCGGTGAACCAGTTAGGACCGAAATCATGGTCCCAATACGGAAATCCATTGCATCTAATAGGGAGCCAAATACTGCAGTCCGTGACCATTGCTCCAAAGTCAGGATTTTTTGTTGACTTCGACTTAGACTCCCTTTTTATTGTCATTCAATTTTGAACTTAAGAACAGAATTATGTTGCTTTAGCTCGTTGTAGTGCAGGATAAAAGAGCACTAAAGTTCAGATAGAAATAAAAAGATTACTGTACAGATAAATATATTGCGCTTTTGCATATGCATCCACGTTTATGGATGTATGTTATACTGTCTTTATATAGGGACGGCGTGCCGGGGTCGGGGGAGTAGCCGTGCGCAATCCGAGGGTCCCTGGTTCAATCCCTACCTAGTACCAACCTCGTCACGTTCGTTGTGTCCTGAGCAAGACACTTCACCCTTGCCCCTGATGGGTCCTGGTTAGCGCTTTGCATGGCAGCTCCCTCTATCAGTGTGTGAATGTGTGTGTGAATGGGTAAATGTGGAAGTAGTGTCAAAGCGCTTTGAGTACCTTGAAGGTAGAAAAGCGCAGGTAGAAAAGCGCTATACAAGTACAACCCATTTTTTTATTTATTTATATTCCAGTGAGTTAGTCCATTTTGGGGGGGAATTTAGGGGATTATTATGATGCGTTCAAGAGTCTTATGGTCTGAGGGAAGAAGCTGTTACAGACTGCTACGGAGGTTGCAGAACTTCTTTCTTGAGTCCAGCAATGAAACAGTCCTTGGTGGGAGTGGTAGGAGTCTCTACAGATTTTCTGGGCCCTGGTCAGACAGCGGCTTTTTGCGATTTCCTGGATTGGAGGAAGAGGACTCCTGATGCTCTTTTCCACCGTCCTCACCACTCTCTGCAGAGACTTCCAGTCTGAGGCAGTGAACAGCTGACTTTTGTCATAATTTTCCCAAGTAAAATTCCGATTATTATTATAATATTGCCAAAATGTTAACGTTTCCTTCAAAAACTGACTTTTGTCGCTTAAAATTACGACCCTTTTCAAAACATTGTCCACATTTTAAGCTTTTCTTGTAAAATTGTGACGGTTATTGAGTAACATTCCAACTTTTATCATAATATTGCACAAATGTTCAGTTTTTTCTTTTAAAATGTTGACTTGCGTTGAGTAAAATTACAACTTTTATCTTACTAAAGTAGGCATTTTTCGGAGGTCTCAAAAATGTAACAAATACAAGAAGGTGTGTGTGTGTGTGTGTGTTTTGTCTTGCTACCCTTTTTGCAACATCAACAAGGAAAAGTACCAAGGACCAAAATCATGGTCCCAATACGGAAAACCATTGCATCTGATAGAGAGCCAAATACTAGAGTCCGTGAACATTGCTCCAAAGTCAGTATTTTTTTGTTGATTTAAGGCAGCAATATATGATAAAACAAGACGGAAGCTAAAGGACTTCCCTATTTATCCCCCAAAAAACCCACCAGGTGAACAGACTTTGAGACTTAGAGTTCCTTTTATTGTCATTCTAATTTGAACTTTACAGCACAGATAATAACAAAATTTTGTTGTAGTGCAGAATAAAAGCAATGATGTGCAGATATACAGTAAATACGTATATTACTGTACAGATAAATACAGTATATTGCACTTTTGCATATGCATTCATGTTTATGGATGTATGTTATATCGTCTTTATATTCCAGGGAGTTCATTCGTTTTGGGGGGAATTGAGGGGATTATTATGATGCGTTCAAGAGTTTTATGGCCCAAGAGAAAAAGCTGTTACAGAACCTGGAGGTTCTGCTACGGGGGTTGCAGAACCTCTTTCTAGAGTCCAGCGGTGAGAACAGTCCTTGGTGGGGGTGGGAGTCTCTACAGATTTTCTGGGCCCTGGTCAGGCAGCGGCTTTTTGCGATGTCCTGGATAGGAGGTAGAGGAGTCCTGATGATCTTTTCCGCCGTCCTCACCACTCTGCAGAGACTTCCAGTCTGAGGCACTGACCAGCTGACTTTTGTCATAATTTTCCCACGTAAAATTCAGAATATTATTATAATATTGCCAAAAAGTTAAAGTTTTCTACTAAAATTCTGACTTTTGTCACATCTCTTTTCGTAACATTGCCAACATTTTAATCTTTTCTTGTAAAATTGTGACTGTTATTGAGTAAAATTCCAGCTTTTATCATTATATTGCACAAATGCTCAGTTTTTTCTTGTAAAATTTTTACTTGCGATGAGTAAAATTACGACTTCTATCATAATACTAGAGGTAGGCATTTTTTTGAGGTTTTAAGAAGTTAAAGTTAAAGTACCAATGATTGTCACTCACACACTTGGTGTGGCGAAATTATTCTTTGCATTCGACCGATCACCCTTCTTAATCAACCCCTGCGAGGTGAGGGGAGCAGTAGGTAGCAGCGGTACCGCGCCGAGAATCATTTATGGTGATTTAACCCACAATTCCAACCTTTGATGCTGAGTGCCAAGCAGGGAGGTAATGGGTCCCATTTTTAAAGTCTTTGGTATGACTCAACCGGGATGTGAACTCACGACCTACCGATCTCAGGGCGGACACTCTACCCACTAGGGCACTGAGTAGGGTAACAAATAAGTGTGTGTGTGTGTGTGTGTGTGTGTACGTGTGTGTGTGTGTGTGTGTGTGTGTGTGTGTGTGTGTGTGTGTGTGTGTGTGTGTGTGTGTGTGTGTGTGTCACCAAATATAAACCACTGTTGTATGTGCAGGTAGAAATTCGCACACCTGCACTAACTAACCCACTGTTCCCAGCAGGCACAAGACATTGAAACCATGTTGAAAACTTGTTTATAAGGTCCTAAATGCTTTTTGACAGCATTTAATCAATGTTAGGTTCTGACGATGATTTGATCGTTGAATTTTGGTCATTTTTCAACCAATATTCTACAACACAAGTACAACATTGAAACAACATGCTTATTGTCTATTGTGAGCGAACTGTGGTGCTGAATTTCCCCCTAGGGATCAATAAAGTACTTTCTATTCTATTCTATTCTATTTTGACAACGTTTAATTAATGTTGGGTTCAGACGTCGATTTGACCATTGAATTTTGGTAATTTCTCAGCCAATATTCGACAACACAAATACCACGTTAAAACAGCATGCTTTTTGACAACATTTAATCAATGTTAGGTTTTGACGTTGATTTGCCCATTTAAATTTGTAATTTCCTAACCAATATTCTACAACACAAATGCAACGTTGAAACAACATGCTTTTTGACAACGTTTAATTTATGTTGGATTCCGACGTTGATTTGACTATTTTTTTTTGGTCATTTCGCAACCAATATTCTACAACACAAATGCAACATTGAAACAACATGCTTTTTGACAACGTTTATTCGATGTTGGGTTCTGACGTTGATTTTATCATTAAAATTTGGTCATTTTCCAACCAATATTCTACAACACAAATCGGTTGAAACAACATGCTTTTTGGCGACCGGTTAATGAGTCTCCTTTTGAGATAACACACACACACACACACACACACACACACACACACACACACACACACACACACACACTATAAATACACTTACACAAAGATAGGCACCAATGTGGAGGTATCATAAGATTAAGAATATTATTTATTAAATACCCGACATTTTAAGAATTAATCAAATATACAAATCTACACATTGAGTCTATTAGAGTGCTAAAACTACTTAGAGGTATACAATAATCAATATATCAGTGTGCAGCTTTTTAAACATCACTAACTGATGACTAACAGAACAAGAGCAGCGCTTCAGTGTTACCGTGGTACATTATTAGTAGCAATATACCGTACAACCCCACTCACGCGTCACGTGACTTGCGTAGGCGACGCCGTCCTTGACCACTCCCCTGCATACCTTTTATGTGTACCTCCCAAAAATCCTGGATTCACGACGCAGAACGCAGAGCTCTGATTGGTTAGTTTTTGCCAAAGAAGGCCCCTGAACACAGGTGAAAAGACTTTACACTTGAAACGCACAAATTATTGTATGAAATAACAATGGTGATTAAACATTTACATGAAAACTGATATTGTGTACCTAATATCTCGGTTGCGCTCTAACAATAATTACTGAATGTTGTTTTTCAGCTTATTTCAGTGTTGTTTTGTCCAGAAGAAGTCACAGAGTATGACACTCTTTTCAGCTCTTATTGCAAATTTTGTGCTATAATGTTCCATTCTAACACATATACTTTCTCGTGAAAACACATCTTTTTCTCTCACACACAACAACACTTTCCATTCTCTGCCAATATGCTAACAGCACAGTATATTTATAAACATTTTTGAACTCAAACATAATAGAGTCATTACTATGGTCTGCCAACCTAAGCGTTGGTATAGATTTTCCCATAAGAAACAATGTAAACATGACTAATTGGTCCTAGGCCTGCCAAAAGTCCCTATTTTATATTTAAAAATGCACACTTTCAAGACACTGTGTGTGTGTGTGTGTATATATATATATATATGTATGTATATATATATATATATATATATATATATATATATATATATATATATGTATGTATGTATGTATGTATGTATATGTATGTATGTATATATATGTATGTATGTATATATATAGATATATATATGTATGTATGTATGTATATATATACCGTATATATATGTATGTATGTATATATATATATATATATATATATATGTATGTATGTATGTATATGAAGAGTTCATACGCAAAAAACGATAAACGCCATTTTGATAAAGTTTAGCCCAGCCTCGGTAATATATAGTCCGCCACTTCTATTGTGGTATACCAAAATCAATTTGTTTGCAAATGCAGACAAATGCCGCTTTTAACGTCATTTAGTTCAGCGATTTATTGCAAAGGCCGATAAGCGCCATGGATCATTTACCACAAAAGCCGATATATCCGTTTGCCCAACCAGCGCTGCGGTACGGGATCACGTGACAAACACAATGGCGGCGCGCACGGACTCACTCAGTGTTGTTATCCACGCATGAATCATTTGGAAGCTTCTCCTGTGAACACTGTTAAGCCAGCGAAAAAAACTGACGTGTTGAAGTTATTTGATGTTGGCGCTAGCACGCCTGTCCGTGAGTTTTACACCGCTGCGTTAAACGATGTTGTCGAGCATGGAGCTAATGTCGATAGCGATGATGAGTGAGCTGTTATCTGCACAGGAGTGTTTTTGATAGGCAAACCAGGTTGAGCATTTGTGCTTGTTTTATTAATAAAACATCGTCTTCATTGCAACACTGTTTTTTTGTTTTTTCATTTTGTGCTGAAAAGCAAAAGGTAAATATGTGAGGTCACAGTTCCAAAAAAGCATGTCCGGTTAGCAAGTACGAAAAAACAATGTTCGCAGGGACAGCTAGATTTATACGCACCAAGGGATCGAAACTGTTAAATAATGAAGTAAAGAAATGTGAACAGTTGTTACCTTGAAATGTGGCTTTCGATAAATTTAATGTTCTGTTTTTCTCTCTATCTTTATCTTGAATATTATGCGAAATAACGACCGCAAAGAAAACGATTTTGGAGATATCTGTTTTTGCAACATATCATAATTTGGATATATCTGCTTTTGACGTAAAACCACATCAAACACTCTTACTTGAAAGCCATTCATTACATCAGCATTTCTTAAAAGTTTAGGCTTTCATGACTTGCTTATGTTGATATTAAATAAACCATTGTACGCTTGTACATGTACCGGCAACACCAGCAGGCAGAAAATCGTTAATATACAGAATCGGTCAAAATGGATTTATCTGCTTTTGCATATGAACTCTTCATATATACCGTATTTTTCGGTCTATAAGTCCCATTTTTTTTTTGTAGTTTGGCCGGGGGTGAGACTTGGCCAAACTATAAAAAAAAAAAAAAAAAAAATATATATATATATATATATTTTGGTTTGGCCGGGTCTCACCCCCCCGCTGGACTGTGGAGAAGACTGCGACTTATAGTCCGAAAAATACGGTACCCTGTTTACATATGAGTTGGAAAATTGTCCATCCATCCATCCATCATCTTCCGCTTATCCGAGGTCGGGTAGCGGGGGCAGCAGCCTAAGCAGGGAAGCCCAGACTTTCCTATCTCCAGCCACTTCGTCTAGCTCTTCCCGGGGGATCCCGAGGCGTTCCCAGGCCAGCCGGGAGACATAGTCTTCCCAACGTGTCCTGGGTCTTCCCCGTGGCCTCCTACCAGCTGGACGTGCCCTAAACACATCCCTAGGGAGGCGTTCGGGTGGCATCCTGACCAGATGCCCGAACCACCTCATCTGGCTCCTCTCGATGTGGAGGAGCAGCGGCTTTACGTTGAGCTCCTCCCGGATGGCAGAGCTTCTCACCCTATCTCTAAGGGAGAGCCCCGCCACCCGGCGGAGGAAACTCATTTCGGCCGCTTGTACCCGTGATCTTATCCTTTCGGTCATGACCCAAAGCTCATGACCATAGGTGAGGATGGGAACGTAGATCGACCGGTAAATTGAGAGTTTTGCCTTCCGGCTCAGCTCCTTCTTCACCACAACGGATCGATACAACGTCCGCATTACTGAAGACGCCGCACCGATCCGCCTGTCGATCTCACGATCCACTCTTCCCCCACTCGTGAACAAGACTCCTAGGTACTTGAACTCCTCCACTTGGGGCAGGGTCTCCTCCCCAACCCGGAGATGGCACTCCACCCTTTTCCGGGCGAGAACCATGGACTCGGACTTGGAGGTGCTGATTCTCATTCCGGTCGCTTCACACTCGGCTGCGAACCGATCCAGTGAGAGCTGAAGATCCCGGCCAGATGAAGCCATCAGGACTACATCATCTGCAAAAAGCAGAGACCTAATCCCGTGGCCACCAAAGCGGAACCCCTCAACGCCTTGGCTGCGCCTAGAAATTCTGTCCATAAAAGTTATGAACAGAATCGGTGACAAAGGACAGCCTTGGCGGAGTCCAACCTTCACTGGAAACGTGTCCGACTTACTGCCAGCAATGCGGACCAAGCTCTGACACTGATCATACAGGGAGCGGACTGCCACAATAAGACATTCCGATACCCCATACTCTCTGAGCACTCCCCACAGGACTTCCCGAGGGACACGGTCGAATGCCTTCTCCAAGTCCACAAAGCACATGTAGACTGGTTGGGCAAACTCCCATGCTCCCTCAAGAACCCTGCCGAGAGTATAGAGCTGGTCCACAGTTCCACGACCAGGACGAAAACCACACTGTTCCTCCTGAATCCGAGGTTCGACTATCCGGCGAAGCCTCCTCTCCAGTACACCTGAATAAACCTTACCGGGAAGGCTGAGGAGTGTGATCCCACGATAGTTGGAACACACCCTCCGGTCCCCCTTCTTAAAGAGAGGGACCACCACCCCGGTCTGCCAATCCAGAGGTACCGCCCCCGATGTCCACGCGATGCTGCAGAGTCTTGTCAACCAAGACAGCCCCACAGCATCCAGAGCCTTAAGGAACTCCGGGCGGATCTCATCCACCCCCGCGGCCTTGCCGCCGAGGAGCTTTTTAACTACCTCAGCGACCTCAGCCCCAGAAATAGGAGAGTCCACTACAGATTCCCCAGGCACCGCTTCCTCAAAGAAAGACGTGTTGGTGGGATTGAGGAGGTCTTCGAAGTATTCCCTCCACCTATCCACAACATCCGCATTCGAAGTCAGCAGAACACCATCCGCACCATACACGGTGTTGATAGTGCACTGCTTCCCCTTCCTGAGGCGCCGTATGGTGGTCCAGAATCGCTTCGAAGCCGTCCGGAAGTCGTTTTCCATGGCTTCCCTGAACTCTTCCCATGTCCGAGTTTTTGCCTCCGCGACCGCTAAAGCTGCACACCGCTTGGCCCGTCGGTACCCGTCCACTGCCTCCGGAGTCCTATGAGCCAAAAGAACCCGATAGGACTCCTTTTTTCAGCTTGACGGCATCCCTCACTGCTGGTGTCCACCAACGGGTTCTGGGATTACCGCCACGACAGGCACCAACAACCTTGCGGCCACAGCTCCAATCAGCCGCCTCGACAATAGAGGTTCGGAACATGGTCCACTCGGACTCAATGTCCCGCACCTCCCTCGTGACATGTTCAAAGTTCTCCCGGAGGTGTGAATTGAAACTCTCTCTGACAGGAGACTCTGCCAGACGTTCCCAGCAGACCCTCACAATGCGTTTGGGCCTGCCAGGTCTGTCCGGCATCTTCCCCCACCATCGCAGCCAACTCACCACCAGGTGGTGATCGGTAGAAAGCTCCGCCCCTCTCTTCACCCGAGTGTCCAAAACATAAGGCCGCAAATCCGATGACACAACTACAAAGTCGATCATGGAACTGCGGCCTAGGGTGTCCTGGTGCCAAGTGCACATATGGACACCCTTATGTTTGAACATGGTGTTTGTTATCGACAAACTGTGACGAGCACAAAAGTCCAATAACAAAACACCACTCGGGTTTAGATCCGGGCGACCATTCTTCCCAATCACGCCTCTCCAGGTTTCACTGTCGTTGCCAACATGAGCGTTGAAGTCTCCCAGTAGGACAAGGGAATCACCCGGAGGAGCACTTTCCAGTACTCCCTCGAGTGTACCCAAAAAGGGTGGGTATTCTGAACTGCTGTTTGGTGCGTAAGCACAAACAACAGTCAGGACCCGTCCCCCCACCCGAAGGCGAAGGGAAGCTACCCTCTCGTCCACTGGGTTGAACTCAAACGTACAGGCTTTGAGCCGGGGGGCAACCAGAATTGCCACCCCAGCCCGTCGCCTCTCACTGCCGGCAACGCCAGAGTGGAAGAGGGTCCAGTCCCTCTCGAGAGAACTGGTTCCAGAGCCCTTGCTGTGCGTCGAGGTGAGTCCGACTATATCCAGCCGGAACTTCTCTACCTCGCGCACTAGCTCAGGCTCCTTCCCCCCCAGTGAGGGGACGTTCCACGTCCCAAGAGCTAGCTTCTGTAGCCGAGGATCGGACCGCCAAGTGCCCTGCCTTCGGCTGCCGCCCAGCTCACAATGCACCCGACCTCTATGGCCCCTCCTATGAGTGGTGAGCCCATTTGAGGGATGACCCACGTTGCCTCTTCGGGCTGTGCCCGGCCGGGCCCCATGGGAACAGGCCCGACCACCAGGCGCTCGCCATCGTGCCCCAACTCCGGGCCTGGCTCCAGAGCGGGGCCCCGGTGACCCACGTCCGGGCGAGGGAAATCTGGGTTCATTTCGTTGTAATTCCATAGAAGTCTTTGAGCTGCTCTTTGTCTGATCACTCACCTAGGACCTGTTTGTCTTGGGAGACCCTACCAGGGGGCATGAAAACCCCCAGACAACATAGCTCCTAGGATCATTGGGACTCCTCTACCACGGTAAGGTAGCAGCTCAGAGAGGAGGTTGGAAAATTGTGTTAGATGTAAATATAAACGGAATACAATGATATGCAAATCCTTTTCAACCCATATTCAGTTGAATGCACTACAAAGACAAGATATTTTATGTTCAAACTCTTAAACTTTATTTTTTTTTGCAAATAATAATTAACTTAGAATTTCATGGCTGCAACATGTGCTAAAGTAGTTGGGAAAGGGCATGGTGCCTTCACAGATGTGTAAGTTACCCATGCCTTGGGCACTAATACACCCCCATACCATCACAGATGCTGGCTTTTGAACTTTGCGTCTATCCGAATGTTTATTTTCCTCTTTGTTCCGGAGGACACCACGTCCACAGTTTCCAAATATAATTTGAAATGTGGACTCGTCAGACCAGAGAACCACAGTCCATCTTAGATGATCTCAGGCCCAGCAAAGCCGGCGGCGTTCCTGTGTGTTGTTAAATAATGGCTTTTGCTTTGCATAGTAGAGTCTTAACTTGCACTTACAGATGTAGCGACTAACTGTAGTTACTGACATTGGTTTTATGAAGTGTTACCGAGCCCATGTGGTGATGTCCTTTACCCACTGATTTGTGTAGGTGTGCAGGCTAATCGGGAACAGGTGGGTGCCATGATTGGGTATAAAAGCAGCCTCCATGAAATGCTAAATAATTCACAAACAAGGATGGGCCGATGGTCACCAATTTGTAAGCAAATTGTCGAACCGTTTTAGAGCAACATTTCTCAACGAGCTATTGCAAGGAATTTTGGGATTTTACCATCTACGGTCCGTAAAATCATCAAAAGGTTCAGAGAATCTAGAGAAATCACTGCACGTAAGTGATGATATTACGGACCTTTGATACCTCAGGCGGTACTGCACCAAAAACCGACATTAGTGTGTAAAGGATATCACCACATGGGCTCAGGAACATTTCATAAAACCAATGCCAGTAACTACAGTTGGTTAATGCTGAATGGTCAATACAGGTTTTGGGGCAACATATGTTGTCATCCAAGCAACGTTATCATGGACGCCCCTGCTTATATCAGCAAGACAATGGCCAAGCCACGTGTTACAAAAGCGTGGTTTTGTGGTAAAAGAGTGCGGGTACTTTCCTGGCCCGCCTGCAGTCCAGACCTGTCTTCCAACGAAAATGTGTGGCGCATTATGAAGCGTAAAATACAACAGCGGAGACCCCGGACTGTTGAACAACTGAAGCTCTACATAAAACACGAATGGGAAGGAATTCCACTTTCAAAGCTTCAACAATTAGTTTCCTCAGTTCCCAAATGTTTATTGAGTGTTGTTAAAAGATAAGGTGATGTAACACAGTGCTGAACATGCCCTTTCCCAACTACTTTGGCACGTGTTGCAGCCATGAAATTCTAAGTTAATTATTATTTGCAAAAAAAATAAAGTTTATGAGCTTGAACATCAAATATCTTGTCTTTGTAGTGCATTCAATTGAAAATGGGTTGAAAAGGATTTGCAAATCATTGTATTCCGTTTATATTTACATCTAACACAATTTCCCAACTCATATGGAAGCGGTGTTTGTAGTATTTATTGCCACCTTTCCCAACCTCTTTGTCACGTGTTGCTGGCATCAAATTCTAAAGTTAATGATTATTTGCAAAAAACAAAATGTTTATCAGTTCCAACATCAATTATGTTGTCTTTTTAGCATATTCAACTGAATATGGGTTGAAAATGATTTGCAAATCATTGTATTCCATTTATATTTAATCTAACACAATTTCCCAACTTATATGGAAACGGGGTTTGTATATATACATATATATATGTGTATATATATATATATATATGTATGTGTATATATATATATATATATATATATATATATATATACTGTATATATATATATATATATACTGTATATATATATATGTGCGTATATGTATATATACTGTGTATATATATACATATGTGTTTAAATATATATATATATATGTGTGTATATATGTATGTGTATATATGTATATATATACGTATATATGTATATATATATATATATATATATATATATATATATATATATATATATATATATATTTATGTATATATAGGGCTGGAGATATGGCCTTTATATATATAATTATCTCTCGAAATTTTGCCTTAGCTTTGAATGAACACTTGCTATAGGGCTGGGCGATATTGGCCTTTTTTAATATCGCAATATTTTTATGCCATGTTGCGATATATGATATATATTACAATATTTTGCCTTGGCCTTGAATGCACACTTGATGCATATAATCACAGCAGTATGATGATTCTATGTGTCTACATTAAAACATTCTTCTTCATACTGCATTAATATATGCTTATTTTAAACTTTCATGCAGAGAGGGAAATCACAACTAAGTCAATTGACCGAAAGTGTATTTATTAAATAGTCTTCATTCTCTCGCGGGTGACTTTTTAAATGAATGAACAAATTAATAGTGTTGGTACCTTTTTGTAGTAACACTTCTGCTGCATACGTTGCATATTGCTGTTGTCGGCTGAATATCTTTCCACTTGAAGCCAAACCACCGCCAGATGATGGACCCCCTGCTCTTTATTTTGGGCATTTATTGTTCTTTCTCCATTTGTGATCAGTTTCGCACCATCTCTTTCTTGTATTGTCACAAGCTCCGCTCTGCTCGACCTGCCTCAGCTAACGTTAGCCATGCTGCTACCTCTCTGGTCGGCGAGAGCGTTTGACGCTACACTGGCGAGAGTATGTGATGTATGTAAGAAGGCGGGCTTGTTTTATGTCTCTGTGAGAATGAGAGACGAGAAGGAGTGAGAAACGCCTGTTGTGTAATGCACGCAGCTAAAAGCAACTCGACCTGCCTCAGCTAACGTTAGCCATGCTAACGTTAGCTCTCGGCGAGAGCGTGTGACGCTACATGCGCAACAGTATGTGATGTATGTAGTAACAAGGCGGGCTTGTTTTATGTCTCTGTGAGAAGGTGACACAAGAAGGAGTGAGAAATGCCACTAATGTAATGCACGCAGCTAAAAGCAACTGTGGGAGAACATATAATCAAATATTACGATATAGTAATTTTCTATATCGCACGGAGACAAACCTGCGATATATCGTTTATATTGATATATCGCCCAGCCCTAATTTGATGCATATAATCACAGCAGTATGATGGTTCTATGTGTTTACATTAAAACATTCTTGTTCATACTGCATAAATAAATGCTCATTTTAAACTTTCATGCAGTGAAGGAAATCACAACTAAGTCAATTGACCAAAACTGTATTTATTAAAGTTATTAGCAGGTGACTTTTCAAATGATGCTACCTATTTGCAGTAATGCTACTTTTGGTAGCAACGTTTGTGCACCACACTTGACAAATTCAAGTTGTCTATTCGACATATTCCCGCTTGAAGCCGAACCACCACTGTTTTTCTTGGGAATTAATTCTTCCTTCATTTGTTACCAGATTCACGCCTTATTTCTCTCCTATTACCACTCGCAACACTTCGCTAGCATCACAGCTAACGTAAGCCACGCTGCTACCTCTCTGCCCTGCGAGGGCGTATACGTAAGTGACGTATGACGTGACAGTATGTGACGTGTTTAACTTTGTGCGCTTGCTGTCTGTGAGAAGGAGACACAAGAAGGAGTGGGAAGAGCCTGTAGTGTAATGCCCGCAGCTAAAATCAACTGCGTTAGAACATATAATCAAATATTACGATAGTCTTTTTCTATATCGCACGGAGACAAACCTGCGATATATCGTGTATATCGATATATCGCCCAGCCCTACAATATAGTCATTTTCTATATCGCACAGAGACAAACCAGTGATATACAGAGTATATCAATATATCGCCCAGCCATATTATGAACCATTTTTAGGTTGTCTTTCAACGAGTAACGCATTTTTGGGTAAAAGGCTTTATTTTATTAAAAAAATACTTTTTTCTGAGTGGCTGTTGTTCCCAAACTCTTTTATATTCTTATAATAAAGTAAAGATGACTTTGGAATATTTAGGAGCGAGGAAATTTCACGACTGGATTGGTTGCACCGGTGGCATCCTATGTCAGTTCCTGCTGGAAATCACTGAGAGCGGCCCATTCTTTCAGAAATGTTTGTATAAACAGTCTCCATGCCCAAGTGCTTGATTTTACACACCGGGCTAAGTGTTTAGGACACCTGATTCTGATCATTTGGATGGGTAGCCAAATACTTTTGGCAATATAGTATATTTACGAATTATTTCTAAGGAGTTGGGTAGTCTTTTTTTGACCCAACAAGTGGTTGGCTAACCCAGCATTGGTTTGGTCCAATAGTTACCCAGCAGATGGGTTGAAAACTACCCAAAATGTGTGTAATGTTAGTAGATCAGCTATGCTCTAGTTTTTATACACACAAAGATTTACTAGATTAGGCCCTTTATGTCTAAGAATTATAACATGTTGAGCATATCTTCCAAAGCATCGCCCCTAGGGGACGCTACATTTGCAGCCATGTTAGTTTCGAAGGTGTGACTGTTGTGTTGCATTAGCCCTTTGACGGACGAGTGCTCTGTCCAGGGCGTGCGCCTCCTCTGCTTTAGAACGCCTCCAGCCTCCCAGCAAGTGATCCTGCAGAGGCTTGGTGGCAAATGGAGGGCCTTGTATTATGTATACCACGACAAACACAGTGTTTAATCTTGTGTCGCCTCATCTCTATTTAATAAGGCTCTTACACGCAACTCAAAAGGCTCGCTCCAAAACCCATCGCCTGCAGTCACACCTGAGAACGACTAGCTTGTCAACCCGCTGAAACGTGACGTGAAAGAACAATAACTAAACACAAAAATACAGTGGCATTCAAATTACATGCCCTTCATTGCCCAACACATTTTTAGATGTCCGATGTACTAACTTGATTATATTGTTGTGCCTGTTTTTAAGGCCGCTCCTGGCTATAATGTTTCCCTAAGTGTTTACAATACAACATTGCGTTTCTACTTTTTTTATTTATGTCAAACTAGGGAGCACTGCCTAAAATCTATATTGGCAGAAGGATTTACATCACCATATACGGTATATAAATGACAGTGAAAACATTTAGAACGGATTAAGAAAGGTTCCTAATGTAACTGCTGATGTATGTAACATATTGCATCATTTCCAGTTCATAATTTTTTAAAACTACTGTTTTTCTTCCGTACTATAGAGCTCGCACTGGTCAATAGGCTGCATCCACTAAATTTTAGAAGAACATTTTTTTTCTCCATACATTAGCCCAGTGGTTCTCAAATGGGGGTATGCGTACGCCTGGGGGTACTTGAAGGTATGCCAAGGGGTACGTGAGATTTAAAAAATTTCTTCTAAAAATAGCAACAATTCAAAAATCCTTTATAAATATATTTATTGAATAATACTTCAACAAAATATGAATGTAAGTTCATAAACTGTGAAAAGAAATGCAACAATGCAATATTCAGTGTTGACAGTTAGATTTTTTTGTGGACATGTTCCATAAATATTGATGTTAAAGATTTTTTTTTGTGAAGAAATGTTTACAATTAAGTTGATGAATCCAGATGGATCTCTATTACAATACCCAAAGAGGGCACTTTAAGTTGATGATAACTTCTATGTGTAGAAATCTTTATTTATAATTGAATCTTTTGTTTATTTTTCAACAAGTTTTTAGTTATTTTTTTATCTTTTTTTCCAATTAGTTCAAGAAAGAACACTATAAATGAGCAATATTTTTCACTGTTATACAGTTTAATAAATCAGAAACTGATGAAATAGTGCTGTATTTTACTTCTTTATCTCTTTTTTACAACCAAAAATGCTTTGCTCTGATTAGGGGGTATTTCAATTAAAAAAATGTTCACAGGAGGTACATCACTGAAAAAAGGTTGATAACTACTTCATTAGCCGCATCAGACTTTACGTTGTGAAATTAGTTATCTACACATTAATATTTAGTAAATGTTTATTTACATTACATTTAATTGTTTCCAAACGATGTCTGTAAGACGGTAGTAAAACGGCTTATCAAACAAAACAAGTGATCTTCATGGACCTACTAGCTGCGCAAGCTAGCTCTCCAATCAGCTAAACAGACTCAATAGGAGGAGCGGTTCACTCCTGGCGAGCTCTCCAATCAGCTAAACAGACTTAATATCTCCACGGTGAAGTTTTGGTGAATTTACTGTGAAATTTGTGAAACTGAAACAATACAAAAAGCATGCCGTTGTCAGTTAATAATACTAACACAGACACTTGTAAATGTGTTAGCATATTAGCTAATGCTAACGGTGGTAGCGTCATTACATTACGACAGCACGTACAAATATGCATGGAAGCACTCCTGCTGACATTACACATGGGACGCTATAGTAAGTAACAATTGTTTTAGTTACCGTATTTCCTTGAATTGCCGCAGGGCATATATTGTGTGCCTGCCTTGAATTACTGCCGGGTCAAACTCGCTTCGCAAAATAATTAGCGCATGCTTAGTATTACCGCCTGGTCAAACTCGTGACGTCATGAGTGACACTTCCCCTGTCATCATTTTCAAAATGGAGGAGGCTGATTTCAATACCAATAATTTGAAATCGCATAAAGGGAAGAAGATTAAGAGCTATTAAGAAGGATTTAAGGTCCAAGCTACATCACACTCAAATTTTTGCTGCATGTCTTTGGTAAATGCCGGAGTGAGAAGAGGTTTTAAAATAATTAGCGCATGCTTACTTTTACCGCATGCCTCTGGTAAGCGCAGGAGTGAGAAGAGGTTTTAAATTAATTAGTGCCCCGGCGGCAATTCAAGGAAATACAGTATATTGTAAAACTTATAAACCTTGCTGGGAGTGATGGATGAAGAATGCGAACGAGTATGAACGCTATGGACGGCTGAAAGACCGAATGGCACTTGTACAGGAAACACTTGGAGGCATTCGTTCAGCAGCATCTGCAGTGAGGAAACTTGTCTAAAAGATGGCGCAAACGATAACACACATTTTCACTGTATTTGCTTAGTTTTTTAAAAACTATTTGCATTATGGTCGTCAGCGAAGAGAAATCCATGAATTAGCCACACCTTTGTATAAACCGCAGGATTCAAATTGCAGGAAAAAGAAGCAATTTATAGTAATAAAAATCTACTTGTTAATTTATTGTCAATATCTGGTTACTTTATGTTGTAACAGATATAATAATCAGTTATTCTTCTTTTATTTGGGTAGTTTTGGGCGATACCACAAATTTGGGTATCGATCCAATTCCAAGTAGTTATAGAGTCAGTATCAGCCCTAACAAAGTTGATAAGTAACGTTTTCAACAACATAGAAGGATTTAAAAAAACAAAAAACAAAAAAAACACTATCAATTTTTAAATTACTTCAATGGCCTAAAGTCGTCCTTTGTCCAGGTACTTGAGTTTGTAAACAATAACAAAAACAACAAAATATGTTTTTGATAATAAAAGATATTGATTGAATAAATAAAATAGAAGGTGTAGTGTTAATACCCACGGCAAACATTGCACACACGTGTTTTAACACAATGGAACATTAGGTGTCACTTTATCGCCCTCTGCTGGTCAGACTTAGCGCTATACGTATTCAACCAAAGTTAAACAGGCAAAAACAACACGACCACAAATACTAAAGACATCACAAAGTCAGAATTTTTTTTAGGTTTGCAAAACTGAAAAGCTAAACATTACAAAAGTATAGCGCTCATGTTTTTTGTAAATAAAATAGAAGGTTTAGTGTTAATACACACAGCAAACATTGCACACGTGGTTTAACACAATTAAACCTAAGGTGTAGCTTTATCGACCTCTGCTGGTCAAATGTAGCACTACATGCATTAAACCTGAATTAAAAAAGGTAAAAACAATACAATCACGAATACAAAAGATATCACAAAGTCAGCAATTTCAATACATTTATACTTTGTTGTCCAGTCATTGTTAAAAGTCAGTTTTTTTTCGATTTATTTAGATTTTTTTTCCCTGGTCAATAGTGCTATTTTTTCTACTTCAACGGCTAGGCATATTTTCCACAATGGAGTGCTGCATACATGAGCAACCCTAGTTTCCAATGGTTTCATCAACCTTATTTGGGCCAAATTGGTATGGATGTGGCCCGCGGGCCGCCAATTGAATAGGCCTGATTTAAACAATACTTGTCGTGATAAGATGGTACTAGGGTTGTATGGTATACTGGTATTAGTATAGTACCGCGATACTAATGGATCAC
Source organism: Nerophis ophidion (assembly GCF_033978795.1). Lineage (NCBI taxonomy): Eukaryota > Metazoa > Chordata > Actinopteri > Syngnathiformes > Syngnathidae > Nerophis > Nerophis ophidion. The sequence goes on from NC_084617.1 coordinate 29,600,706, forward strand.
ATTCGGTACTATACTGCCTCTAAAAAGTACCGGTAAATGAACAAGTAGATTAAAGGCCTACTGAAACCCACTACTACCCACCACGCAGTCTGATAGTTTATATATCAATGATGAAATATTAACATTGAAACACATGCCAATACGGCCTTTTTACTTTACTAAATTGCAATTTAAAATTTCCCGTGAGTTTCTTCTTGAAAACGTCGCGTAATGATGACGTGTACACGTGACGTCACGGACTGTTAGGAAATATGAGCGCTGCACACACACACACACAGCTAAAAGTCGTCTGTTTTAACCGCATAATTACACAGTATTTTGGAGATCTGTGTTGCTGAATCTTTTGCAAATTCTTCAATTAATATTGGAGAAGTGAAAGTAGAAAGATGGAGTTGGGAAGCTTTAGCCTTTAGCCACACAAACACACGGTGATTCCGGGAGGTGAAACTTTACTATGGATCAGAGCGGTCAAGAGAACATGGATCCCAACCGAATGTCAACCAGCAGGTTTTGGTGAGAAAATTGTGGTAAAAAGTAGCTTGTTACCGGAGATCAGCTGAGCTTACGCCATCCATAAAGCTGCTGTCGACTTCCCTGAGACACTGCGTCAAGACACCCGTGGACACACACCTCCGACTATCAGGTACTATTAAACTCACTAAAAGACTAGCAACACAATTGAAAGATAAGGGCTTTTCCAGAATTATCCTAGTAAATGTGTCTAAAAACATCTGAATCCGTCTCAATGCAATCGCGTTTTTTTTTCCGTTTTTTTTTTATCTAGTCCGTCGCTATCAATATCCTCAAACACGAATCTTTCATCCTCGCTCAAATTAATGGGGAAATTGTCGTTTTCTCGGTCCAAATAGCTCTTTTTGTTGGAGGCTCCCATTAAAAACAATGTGAGGATGTGAGGAGCCATCAACGGGTGACGTCATCGTCTGCGACTTCCGGTAAAGGCAGGGCTTTTCTGTTAGCGACCAAACTTGTAATAAGAAACACATTTTTAATGTACCCTAAGATTTTTTTTTAAAACAAAGCTAATAATGCCATTTTTTGTGGACCCTTTTATTTAGAAAAGTATCAAAGTACCGAAAAACATTTTGGTACAGGTACCAAAATATTGGTATTGGGACGTGGAGCGGTTTGATGTTGGAGGCAGCTCATGTGACACCTTCAGTGAAGGGTTCATGTAACATTAATGGAAGATGGCTCTCACAGCAACATCGCCTCAGACTAGTATAGATTTCTCTCATAATATGGACATTTACTGGCTTGCAGTTGTTTGGACTTTCTCAACATAAAAAGGCGCTTTCAGGCCAGAGGCTGTTTCCTGAAGTGCCGAGGCTTGTTGCAACATTCTCCTTCATATCTGGCCGCAGTATTGTACTATCCATGCGGGCTACACGTAAAAGTTTGTAATCTTTCATCCTCACTTTGTCATTTCCTGGAGACGATTTGACTTTGAGTCGTCTTCTCCATAATTTTCTGTGTTGGAGCGAGGCGACTTTTACATGGCCTCCAGATGAAGTGTGTGTGTGTGTGTGTGTGTGTGTGTGTGTGTGTGTGTGTGTGTGTGTGTGTGCAGCCAAACGTAACCATTTCATTCTGGGGGGCATATGAGGCTATTACGAGGCCAGATGGTGCAGGTCTGAGGATCTACTGACACAAACATCCAGTCTCTCTCACACTTGTAATTGGATGAGTAAATAGAGAAACTCAAGGATATTCCCCAGCTATCACATAAACAGACCAGTGGGGGCAATACAGCAAGTTAACACAATGTCAGCACAATGTCATCACACACACACACACACACACACTACCACACACAAGCATGCACTGGCTCACATGCAAAATGGCATGAAGATGAGAATATCCTCGGTCACGTACAAACACAGAGCTGGAGTGGATGAAATGTTTTATCGCGTTCAGCATTGTCATTCCTTCCCAGTCTGTGTGGTGGTCCCAGTTTTATTATTCATGAACAGGCCTGACTGGTGGGCATGTGCACTGGTCCTTGTGTCAAGCCGTCATGCAAACACTCTGAAGCACACCATCGTTGTTTGTTCCACTGTCATACAAGACTACCGTAAATTCCAGACTATATGCCGCTACTTTTTTCCTGTTTTGAACCCTGCGACTAATATAGAATGGTGGATTTTTCTTCGCAAATAGTTTTCATTAAACACATGCAAATACATTTAAATGGTGTGTTATTGTTTGTGCCATGGTGCCATCTTTTTGAAACAATTGGCTCACTGCAGGTGCTGCGGGGTGAATGCTTAAACGTTTTCCCTGCTGTTTAAAGCTTGGAAACAAAAGTACATGTGCCGTTTCGTCTTCTTAGCGTTTTTAGGCGTCCTTCGATTAATGGGTAGTGTTTTTTATTTTATTTTAATTTTTTCTCTCTCCTCAAAGCTGAATATGCAATTTGTGAACTCCGTCAATGAGTTATTCTATTAAAAAAGTACATTCTAGCTACAAAAAAAAAAAAAAAAAATCAAAGATAAAATAAGATAAGAAAAACTTTATTACCTCCCACATGGGGGAAATTATGTGGTTTCCAGTGCAGATTCAAAAAGTCCACAAAAATAGGGTAAAAAAAAACTGGAGGGAAACATTGAATAACATAAACACTTAAAATATATTAAAAGAGTTGATGCAACTAGCTGCCATTTCAGCGGAGAGCGATTTTTTTAAGCTTTTCAGGTGTAATTCTTTCCCATTCTTGGCAGGAAGGCCAGTCTAGTACCCGCACTCTTTTACTATGAAGCCACGTTGTTGTAACACGTGGCTTGGCATTGTCTTGTTGAAATAAGCAGGGACGTCCATGAAAAAGATGTAAGACTGGGCGATATGGCTTTTTGTTAATATCGCAATATTTTTAGGCCATATCGCGATATACGATATATATTAGGATATTTTGCCTTGGCCTTGAATGAACACTTGATGCAAATAATCACAGCAGTATGATGATTCTATGTGTCTACATTCAAACATTGTTCTTCATACTGCATTCATATATGCTACTTTTAAACTTTCATGCAGAGAGGGAAATCACAACTAAGTCAATTGACCAAAAGAGTATTTATTAAAGTTATTAAGCAATGGCACAAACATTCAAGTAATTTCCAAAAAATAAAGTGCAAGATTGTCAGAGACATTTTAAGCAGCAAATAAAAATGAGCTGCATAGTAGGAAATCAAATAGTATTCGTCTTTCACTATGTGGTAGGTTACTACGGACGTTATGAAATTATCTTCATTCTCTAGCGAGTGACTTTTAAAATGATGCTACATATTAGCAGTAATGCTACTTTTTATAGCAATGCTTTTTCCCCCCACACTTGACGAATTACGGTTGTCTGTTCGACATATTCCCACTTGAAGCCGAACCACCGCCAGACGATGGAAACCCTGCTGTTTTTATTGGGAATTAAGTCTTCCCTCATTTGTTACCAGATCCGCACCTTCTTTGTCTTGTATGGCAACGTTAGCAGCTAACGTTAGCCACGCCGCTACCTCTCTGCTGGGCGAGGGCGTGTACGTGACAAAGACGTGACAGTTGTGACGTATGTAAGAATGTGCGCTTGCTTGTCTGTGAGGAGAGTCAGGAAAGAGTGAGAAGAGCCTGAATGCCAGCAGCTAAAGCAACTGCGTGAGAACGTATACTCGAATATTACGATATAGTCATTTTCTATATCGCACAGAGACAAACCCGCGGTATATCAAATATATCGATATATCGCCCAGCCCTAGTATACATTAAAACATTCTTCTTCATACTGCATTCATATATGCTATTTTAAACTTTCATGCAGAGAGCGAATTCACAACTACGTCATTTGACCAAAAGTGTATTTATTAAAGTTATTAAGCAATGGCACAAACATTCAAGTCATTTCCAAAACATAAAGTGCAAGATTGTCAGAGACATTTTAAGTGTCAAATAAAAGTGAGCTGCATAATAGGAAATCAAATAGTATTTGTCCTTCACTATGTGGTAGGTTACGACAAACGTTATGAAATTCTCTTCATTCTCTAGCGAGTGACTTTTCAAATGATGCTATATATTAGCAGTAATGCTACTTTTTATAGCAATGCTTTTGCCCCACACTTGACAAATTACAGTTGTCTGTTCGACATATTCCCACTTGAAGCCGAACCACCGCCAGACGATAGTCCCCTTTCTGTTTTTATTGGGAATTAAGTCTTCCTTCATTTGTTACCAGATCAGCACTGTTTTTCTCTCGTATTCCCACTCGTACGGCTACGTTAGCAGCTAATGTAACCCAGTCTGCTACCTCTCTGTTGGGTAAGGCCGTATACGTATGTGACGTATGACGTGACAGCATGTGACGTATGTAAGAATGTGCGCCTGCTTGTCTGTGAGGAGAGACAGGAAAGAGTGAGAAGAGCCTGAAGTGTAATACCCGCAGCTAAAAGCAACTGCGTGCGAATGTATACTCGAATATTACGATATAGTCATTTTCTATATCACACAGAGACAAACCCGGGATATATCGTATATATCGTATATATCGTATATATCGATATATCGCCCAGCCCTACTTGGATGGCAACATGTATTGCTCCAAAACCTGCAGGCACCTTACATCATTATTGAGGCCTTCACAGATGTGTAAGTTACCTATCCCTTGGGCAATAATACACCTCCATACCATCACAGATGCTGGCTATTGAACTTAGCGCCTACAATAGTCCAGATGTTTCTTTACCTCTTTGGTCCGGAGGACACGACGTCCACAGTTTTCAAAAACAATTTGAAATGTGGACTCGTCACACCATAGAACAGTTTTCCACTTTGCAACAGTCCAACAATAACAACAGCGTTTCTGGGTGTTGTTGATAAATGGTTTTGGCTTTGCATAGTTTTAACTTGCACTTACAGATGTAGCGACGAACTGTAGTTACTGACAGTGGTTTTCTGAAGTGTTCCTGAGCACATGTGGTGATTTTCTGTACACATTGACGTCGCTTTTTGATGTGGTACCGGCTGAGGGATCGAAGGTCACGGGCATTGCCGCTTACGTGCAGTGATTTCTCCAGATTCTCCGAACTATTTGATGATATTACGGACCGTAGATGGTGAAATCCCAAAATTCCTTGCAATAGCTCGTTAAGAAATGTCGTTCTTAAGCTGTTGGACAATTTGCTCACACATTTCTTCACATAGTGGTGACCCTTGCCCCATCCTTGTTTGTGAATGACTGAGCATTTAATGGAAGCTGCTTTCATACCTAATCATGGCACCCACCTGTTCCCAATGTGGGATGTTCCAAATAAGTGTTTGATGAGCATTCCTCAACTTTCTCAGTCTGTTTTGCCACGTGTGCCAGTTTTTTTTAAACATGTTGCAGGCATCACATTCCAAATGAGCTAATATTTGCAAAAAATAATAACGTTTTCCAGTCATCTTTGCAGTCTATTCAATTGAATATAAGATGAAAAAAGGATTTGCAAATCATTGTAATCTGTTTCTGCGATGAGGTGCCGACTTATCCAGGGTGTACCCCGCCTTCCGCCCGATTGGAGCTGAGATAGGCACCAGCGTCCCCCGCTACCCCTACAGGAATAAGCGGTAGAAAATGGATGGATGGATATATTCTATTTTTATTTACCATTTACATAACGTGCCAACTTTACTGGTTTTGGGTTTTGTATAATGTTTTTTTTAATTGATTTTTATTTGACTAATGGTTGCGTAGAAAGGAATATTAAATGCACAACTCTAGTCAATGAGACCAAATAGTATAGGTGGGGATTTTATGGGCACTTTATGATTCCATTCCGATCCTTGGAGTGGCTATTCGATTCAGAACCAATTCTTGACTTCACGCGATTCTCGTCTTACGATTCTTGTCTAATGAATCTTCCACTTCATTCGTTTTTCCACACAATACTTAAATATTTTTTGCTCAGGTTTTCACTACATCACTTGTCAATCATGCACAAATAATATGCTTTGATATATCAATTCATGTTTTAAGTTTGTGTCTGATGTCAGTTTTTCCCATGTTTGCAAACATGCCGTCCGTGCCTGAAAGGTGATTGGCGTAGAATGAGTAAGTATTGTTGTGTGTCCTGCAAAGCGTGGCGTTTAGAGACGAAAGTGTTTTCATGGTTGGTAAAACCTGTTGGAAATTGTGCCTTTTGTTATCATATGATTGGTAATAAAAGTTAAAAATAGCGTCGGATTTTTTGTGATTTCTTCTGGGGGCTACGATATATTATATTACTTTAATTCGTTTACAAGTACGAAAAAATCCCTTATTTTCAAGGTGTGGCGGCACGCCATATTTAATTACTATAAGGGGAAACCCTTGCTCCTTGGATAATTGATAAAACATATTTTAAGAAACACAAAGCACTGCAGTTGTGATCGATTAAATACCCTGACAATTTTTGTAGAATAGGCTTAAATCATTTACGATAATACAAAGTTAACTATGTGACCACCTCAATTGTTGTTTGTTATCAGCCCTAACTAGGCCAAGTGTCAATAGGCTGTCATTATTATCAACAGATAAATGTAACTTACTTTGTGGCTACCTTCTTTTCTGCTGAAGGGACGGGAGGAGGACATAATGTGAATGAATGAAGCACATGGAACAAAGCAGGCGGGGGCTGTAGCTGCCACATGATGGATGAGCCATGCATGGTCTCCGTTTGAGATGAATCTCTGGGGAGTGTTTGACCATGCTGCAGATCAGCTGGTAATAGAGAGGTATAGGTGGGAAAGGTAGCGATAGCGGGGGACAGGAACAAAAGGATCCCCCAGCTGGCGGGAATTAGAAGCACAAAAGAAGGCGGGAGGCTCAGAATGGAATTAATTGGAAATAGGCAATCAGTCACGATGTGGGGCGCTGTCCACGTCTGGGATAAAAGTAATCAACTAACTGATGGAGAAGGTGGGCTGGGTAAAGATTGAGACAGCTTGTCTAAATGATGGTGTTGAATAAATGAGGGAGAGAAAGGGGTGAGAAAAGAGGATCATGATGGAAACGGGGGCATCATCACATGCTGGGGTTGGAAAGAGAAGAGAAGAAGACGCATACTTATACACTGTCACATCGCCACATTTCATTTGGTGTTGATGGTCTAAGGCTCCTCTTGTTGTCATATGCATCCTGTTGCTTGGATTTGAAACAACGTCACGCCCGGCTCGTTTAATACGTGTGGTGGTCAAGCCAGCATCTGTACTCAATGGGTACTAAGCGCCATCTAGCCTTTCTCAAAGAAAAATGCCCTATGATTGCGTCAGTTTCTACATTTCTTCAGAGTTCCTCGAGAGATAATCAAAAAAACTTTGGGGAAAAAAGATGACAAAGGGGGAATGTACTCCGGCCCAAGGGAGCGGAGTCAAAGAAGGCACAAGTTTGCAGTGATCACTCCGTTAAGTTCATTTGATATACTTTTAACAGTTATTATTTCCCATTTAGATATTATCTTGATATTATTTGTATTTCTTAAGACACATTTTTGCTGCACGTTTTTGAAAACTCAGCATGTCTAAATAAAAGAAAGCAAATATGAGTAAAACATTAAAAGAGTTAACTCAGGGCATTCAATCGATCGTAACTGGACTGTTTGGTTTATCTTAGAAGAAAACGTTTTGCCTCTCATCTGAGTAGATTATTTGATTATTTTCTTGTTTGCATCAAAACAGTTGTTTTTCTCACTAAGATAGGGCTAAACCATCCTTGCCTAGATACACCCTCCTGGTTTTGGAGTATAAATATTTGGGGTTTTGCCACCAGCCGCTGGACTACATCCGACCAATCTAAGTCTATAAGCACGAATTTATGAAGACTACTCGGGTGAGCGGCGAAACGTCTTTTAAGACAAACCAAACAGTCCGGTTGCGATCGATTGAATGCCCTGAGATGTAAATGACCTGGATGAATGAGAACATTCATAGACATCTAAAAGAGAGAGGTTTTTACCAAAGGGAACAATCATAAATGAATTTTTCAGCACATAAACAATGTTGACATCTATAATTATATTTTGATAAACAATCTTAAATTAATATTTCACCACATACACAATGTTGACAGCCATACTTATATTTTAACAAATTAATCATTCAGCACATACACAATGTTGACATCTAGAGTTATATTGTGATAAACAATCACAAATTAATATCTCAGCACATACACAATATTGACAGCTATAATTATATTTTGATAATTTCATCTTTTAGCACATACACAATGTTGACATCTATAGTTATATTTTGATAAAAAGTCATGAATTAATCTTTCAGCACATACACAATGTTGACATCTATAGTTATATTTTGATAAACAATCATGAATTAATCTTTTATCACATACACAATGTTGACATTCATAGTTATATTTTGATAAACAATCATGAATGAATATTTTACTACATACACAATGTTGACATCTACAGTTCTGATAAAGAAAGGAAAAACGCACAACACGTAATTGTTACGTGCAACAACCACAAACATGGCTGTAGACGAAAAGTTAAACCATAAAATACAACCTTACCTGAGCGAAAACAATGCATATTTTTGTGGGTGAGTCTTGATACCAATGTCCTCGACCCAGCCACACACAAAAAAGTTGTAGATCTCCATGCTTTTACACCTTTTCATCTGTAGTGTCGTGTACCACCAGATAGTTCAATATGTTTGGGACCTCCAACGACGTACAATCCTTGATCACTCGACAAATATTTTTCTTTTTGATAAAGTATAGGGAGCTATTCCATTGCATAGGTACATTTTTTGCTCTTATCTGCTTTTTGCAGGAAGATCAAGGCCCCTTGTGTACTCAGCTAGTTTGCGCTCTACTTGTTGTACGACAGCCATCTTGGCTTGGTTGAATATTGCTTTTCACGCAATAGCTCCTCTTGCTGTTGTTACTGCATCCTACAGTAGATGAAGAAGTGTTGTGATGTGTTCATGGGTATTTCTCTGTGTGGGAATTGTGTATGGGGGTTTAAAAAGGGGTAGACAATGTGTTAATGGAGAAACAGGCAGGAGTAGTACATGAAAGAGAAGGTATAGTATTGATGTTGCAGAAACAGAGCCTACAAAGAGATGTCGAATAATTAAAGTCTTTCAAAGGTTCTGGAAGGAGACTTAGACAAGGGAGTCTTGCAAAAGGGAAATATCACAGGTGGACATTAGGGTGCAGAAGAGTAAATCTTATTTGATTGAGCCCTGAGAGTGACATGATGGGAGGGAGAAAGCACAGGACAAAGTGAGTGTCAGAAGTGAGGAAGAAGATGAAAGCCAGGATGGAAATAAATGACCAGAAGTGACAGGGAAGAAGCAGAGGATGCTCCCTCTTTTGACTGAAAGAACCCAACCGTCTTAAAAGTGGCATGATCCACCTCATTACCTCTAATTATTATCACATGCTAGTGTTGGATGACTTTGTCAAACCTCCAACCTCGTTCGTCTGCACCCGTAAAATCACGACAGCCTCCGGCGTCTGCCATGACACACCGCTTATCATCGCATAACGATACCGTACAACCCTAGATAGGAGCGCTTCAAAAAGGTGACTTCCATGTATAGTTGTTGCATGTTCAAATGTTTCACCTTATTGCTCGCATATCCCTCTCTTGATGAAATGGCAGCCTTATACCGTATTTTCCGGATCATATGGCGCACCGGATTATAAGGCGCACTGCTGATGAACGGTCTATTTTTGATCTTTTCTCATATGTAAGGCGCACAGGATTATAGGGTGCATTATAGGAGTCATATTTTTATTTATTTTTCTTAATGTAAAAGACTTCCTTGTGGTCTACATCAGTGTTTTTCAACCACTGCACACTAGTGTGCCGTGAGATACAGTCTGGTGTGCCGTGGGAGATTATCTAATTTCACCTATTTGGGTGAAAAATATTTTTTGTAAACCAGTAATTGGCCTAGTGGTTAGAGTGTCCACCCTGAGATCGGTAGGTTGTGAGTTCAAACCCCGGCCAAGTCATACCAAAGACTATAAAAATGGGACCCATTACCTCCCTGCTTGGCACTTAGCATCAAAGGTTGGAATAGGGGGTTAAATCACCAAAATTATTCCTGGCCGCGGCACCGCTGCTGCCCACTGCTCCCCTCACCTCCCAGGGGGTGAACTAGGGGATGGGTCAAATGCAGAGGACACATTTCGCCACACCTAATGTGTGTGTGACAATGATTGGTACTTTAACTTTAACTTTAATTATAGTCTGCAAATTACGTGTTGTTGAGCATCTGTGCTGTCTAGAGCTCAGCAGAGTAACCGCGTAGTACTCTTCCATATCAGTAGGTGGCAGCCGGTAGCTAATTGCTTTGTAGATGTCGGAAACAGCGGGAGGCAGCGTGGAGGTAAAAAAGGTGTCTAATGCTTAAACCAAAAATAAACAAAAGGCGAGTGCCCCTGAGAAAAGGCATTGAAGCTCAGGGAAGGCTATGCAGAACAAAATTAAAACTGAACTAGCTACAAACTAAAGTAAACAAAAACAGATTGCTGGACAACAGTGAAGACTTACTGTGGAGCAAAGACAATGTACATCCGAACATGACATGACAATAAACAATGTCCCCACAAAGAAGGATAGAAACAACTGAAATATTCTCGATTGCTAAAACAAAATAGATGTGGGAAATATCACTCAAAGGAGGACATGAAACTGCTACAGGAAAATAGCAAAAAAAGGCAAAAAAGCAACCAAAATAGGAGCGCAAGATAAGAACTAAAACACTACACACAGGAAAACCGCAAAAAACTCTAAATAAGTCACGGCGTGATGTGACAGGTCTTGAGAGTACACCTACTTTTAGACAAGAGCTATAGTGATGTTAAGGTTTTTAAGTCATATCCAACAATTGCGACAACGACTCTTTACTGTCAACTGATTTTTATTTTTTTTATGATTTCTGCTGGTGGTGTGCCTCTGGATTTTTTAAACGCATAAAATGTGTCTTGGCTCAAAAAAGGTTGAAAAACACTGGTCTCCATAACATGTAATGGTGATTCTTTGGTCAAAATGTTGCATAGATGATGTTTTACAAATCATCTGCAAGCCGCTTTCTGACAGTCACTTCAGAATGCGCCGTTTTGTGGGCGGTCTTATTTACGTGGCTCACCTTCTACAGCGTCTTCTTCCCGTCACCTTTGTTGTAGCAGTGTAGCGTGCAAGGACGGGAGTGTAAGAAGTGTCAAAAGGTAGAGCTAACTGTTTTAATGACATTCAGACTTTATTTAAATCAATAACGGAGAAGCATCTCCTCATCTGTGGCTCAATAATCCAACATCAACGCTGAAAATGTGTCCCGTGAAAAACGTCTGACCAGAACCCTCTAATATCTTGGACAAAAAAACCACCTTTGATCAGTACAAAACGGACATTCAAAAAAGAAGTCAACAAAGACTGCCAGCCATCTGTAAACTTAAAGGACAATACGTTGCACCTCACCTCCTGTTATTACTGTACCAAAGCATTGTTCAACCCATCCTCTGTACTGTTCCACATGTTTCTTCACGATGCTTTCTGTAACCAACTGGACCTAACTCAAACGCATTACGGACACAGCAGCTAAAATCATTGGCCTACCCACACCAACATCTCAGATCCAAACCACAGGTCCACCATTCAATTTTTATCAATCAATCAATGTTTACTTATATAGCCCTAAATCACGAGTGTCTCAAAAAGCTGCGCAAGCCACAACGACATCCTTGGCTCAGATCCCACATCAGGGCAAGAAAAAACTCAACCCAATGGGATGACAATGAAAAACCTTGGAGGGGGCCGCAGATGTGGGGACTTCCCCCCCGGGCGACCGGTGTAATGGACGTCGAGTGGATCTAGCATAATATTGTGATAGTCCAGTCCATAGTGGATCTAACATAATAGTGAAAGTCCAGTCCATATTGGGGCCAGCAGGAGATCATCTTGAGCGGAGACAGGTCAGCAGCGCAGAGACGTCCCCAACTGATGCACAGATGAGTGGTCCACCCTGGGTCCCGGCTTTGGATAGCTTGCCCATCATCTGTGGTCACTGAATCTGTGGCCCCCCTCTCCACGAAGGAGAGGGGGGAAGATTAGAAAAGAAACGGCAGATCAAGTGGTCTAAAAGGGGGGTCTATTTAAAGGCCAGAGTATGCATACAAATGAGTTTTAAGATGGGACTTAAATGCTTCTACTGAGGTAGGATCTCTAACTGTTATCGGGAGGGCATTCCAGAGTACTGGAGCCCGAATAGAAAAAGTTCTATCGCCCGCAGACCTTTTTGGGCTCTGTGAATCACTAATAAGCTGGAGTTCTCAAAACAAAGATTTCTTTCTGGTACATATGGTATAATACAATCAGCAAGATAGGATGGAGCTAGACCGTGTAGTATTTTGTACGTAAGCAGTAGAGATGCACGGTTTGCGGTCTCATCCGCGGAGTCCGCCGATAAACCGCGGGTCGGGCGGGTGACATGACGAAAAAAGAGATTTTAATTAGAATCGGGCGGGTGGTTGGTTGAACCATTCGGAAATATTTGATGTACATGGTTCAGGGATCGGTATCCTTTACCATTCAAAGAGCCATTTAGGACCCGTGTCACAAAGCGAAGAAGACAATAGGAGACACTAACATTCTCTAGAATGACTGCCGGCAGTCACCCAGTTAATAAATATTAGGGCGTGTTATGAAGCCATTGGCTTTGTCGCCTTCTACAGCATGTACGATCTGCTTTGCAGTCCAGCAACATGTTGTGTGTGGCTTCCGCAGACACACGCACATGACTGCAAGGCATACTGGGTGACACAGAGTACACTAATGGTTGTGATATAAACAATTTTAACCCTCTTAGTAATATGCGCCACGCTGTGAAGCCACACTCAACAAGAATGACAAACATATTTTGGGAGAACATCCTCCCAGTAACACAACATAAACGCGACACAACAAATACCCAGAATCCTTTGCATCCATGACACATTCTGACTATTTTATACACCCCGTTAGCAGCAAACCCCGCCACCCCCCACCCGAACCCTGGGAAACTCCACACGTTACCTTGACATACTCCGAGGTCACATTGTTAAGGGAGACACACTGCATCCTGTCAGTAAGATAGGAGTTAAACCAAGACAAGGCTAAGTCTGACATACCAATACGTGTTTTGATATGCTCTAAAAAAATATTATGATCGACGGTATCGAAAGCAGCGCTAAGATCAAGAAGCAGCAACATGGATGACACATCAGCATCCATTGTTAAAAATAGATCATTAGTAATTTCTGCAAAGGCTGTCTCCGTAGAGTGATTTGTCCTGAAACCAGATTGAAAGGGTTCACTGAGATTGTTGGACGCTAAGTGTTCATTTAGCTGCTACGCAACAATTTTTTCGAGGATTTTCAAAATAAACAGAAAGTGGGACACGGGCCGGTAGTTTACCATGTGGTCAGGGTCGAGATTATGTCTTTTGAGCAGAGGATGAATAACCACATTTTTGAATGCTAGGGGAACAATGCCAGAGGAAAGTGATACGTTTTAAATATTTAGCACTGATGGGTTAAAAAACAGCTAAATTAAATAAATGGACATTGGAGTTGCAGAATACACCAATAATAACACACACATGTAACTCATCAGATCAAAACTGGATCAGATATAGTACACGTTTCTGTTCTGAAAAATAAAAGATTAATTTTAGGCTACTTCTGAATAATAGCATAAAATATTACAGCACCTTCGTAACGTTTAGTTATACTAAAGCGTCGCTCAAGTCTAAATATATTTATATAGCTTTATTGGGCCCGGCTACATTGATCCGTTATGAAACCAACCTGAGATATTTCTGAGCGTTACGTTTATTTCCAAATTGTTAAACGTGCGTTTTCTTTCTCAAAACGGAGTCAAATATGCCGCAGACACATTATCAGCCCCACGTTGCAAAAAAGGGATAACGTTAACGTGACTCACAAAAAAGCTGAACTTATGAATGCCTATTGCCGCTCATAACAACACAGAAAATGAAGTCGTCATACTATCCAAAAAGTTCCTAACACTGAAAGTTAATACACAACAGTTGCTGCTTCGCTGCCTTGAAAAAAATCTCCTCGTTAACAAAAGATTAAAAACACACAAAGACGGACCCAAAGGATCAATATACTTGGACTATGGACTTAAAAAAGTTACGTACCGTGAGTTCCCTTCATCCATGGCTCCTCTTCAGGTGCTGCCGAAGCAATGTTGTCCTTCCGTGCCACGTACGCGAGGTCCATGCTGCTCGTTTTGCAGGAAATGTTGTCTTTGAAGTCTTTAAAATAAAGTGTTGCGTCACTTTTGACGACTTAGGTTGTACACTTTTATAACCTCGAGATGTTTCTCTCCTGAGCTATCCGTACTGTTTCCCTCCACCATTTTTCGAATGTTTCCAAACAAAGGATACGGCGTGGTCACGTGAGCTGCACATGACACATCATTGGCTGGCTCACTGCTACCTCATGAGACGGCTGTTTTGTACTGTGTGATGGGCGTGGCCTGTGCGCCTGCTGGGAAGCGGGGTGTGGCAGGGCCGGCCTCGAGGTTGGCGACAGGTGATTGGATGACACAGCTGAAAGTGTTTGTCTAATCACCTGTCGCTCTGTAAAAGGTGGCAGTCGGGAGGCGGCGAGGGAGAGAGACTGACAGAGAATTGCTGAAAAGCAGAAAGACATGTGAAAAAAGACAATTGCTGGAAAGCAGAAAGGATATTTATTGTAAAATAAAGCCTTGTCAAAATCGAACGAAGCCTGTCATGTCTGTCCCTGGTGGTCCGGTGAACCCGGAAGCAACAGTCCTCCACAATGTGGCGCCCAATCTGGCAGGATCACCAGAGGCAGGGGAAGATGACCCCCTGACAAATTTAGCGAGTGTGCTCGCCGAAGTGGCAGCGAGCAGCCGCCAACAGTGCCGAGTTCTGCGGGCATTGGCGGACCAGATGGACAGGGCACGACCAGGGCCAACGGCCGTCGCCATGCACCGCATGGGGGATGAAGAGGACCACCATGCCTTTCTGGACATTTTTTCGGCCACCGCGATAGCATGCGCGTGGCCAGAGGAAGAGTGGGGTGTGCGGCTCTTGCCGCTCCTGACAGAGAGGCGCAGCATGCGGCGCTCAGCCTGCCGGCGGCATCCAGGGTGCGCTTCACTGACCTGAGGAGGGCGGTGTTGGACCAGACGGGAGGCACCGCTGAAGAACATCGACGCCGGTTCCGGTCCATGCGTCTGGGGAAGGAAGACCGGCCATTCGCCTTTTCCCAGCGGCTCCAAGAGGCAGCGACGCGCTGGCTGCAGCCAGGAGAGGGAGAGGGCCGACTGCTGGATCAGATCATCCGGGAGCAGCTATTGGAAGCGATCCCCACGAAGACGGCCAACTGGGTCCGGTACCACCGGCCACGTGACCTGGCAGCTGCGGTGACCCTCGCTGAGGATCACCTGGCTGTCCACCGCGAGACGCAACCCGCACCAATGGCGCACGGACGGAGCGCACGAGATGAGGAGAGAGCGCTGCACATGCCCCGCCTTAACCCGCATGACTCCCCGTCTTTTCTTTCCCCGCAGGTCCAGACTGCTGTCCCTAGAACATCTCCCGCGCAGACGGTCCCTCAAACGCTTGGGCAGGCGTGCTGGAGGCGTGGGCGGCCCGGTCGCGCGCGTCAGGGACCTCAGCAGATGGAGGTGGGGCGCATGGCCGCGGTGGCCGGCCCTTCAGTGCCCTCCCCCGACCCGGGTGAGACGTACGGTATCAAGGTAATGATACAAGGGAGTACATATCAGGCGATGGTGGATTCGGGCTGCGGGCAGACCATGATCCACCAGAACCTGGTTCGACCCGAGGCTTTGAGGCATGCAACACGGCTAAAAATCAGGTGTGTTCATGGGGATGTGCACGAATACCCGATGGTGCCAGTAGAAATTTGGTACGAGGGCCAAAAGCATTGGGTAGAGGTAGCTGTAAGTACGCACCTCTCGCACCCCGTAATTTTGGGCACAAATTGGCCGGGGTTTAGGCGTTTACTGACACAATGCGTAGGGGTGCGTTCACGGACCGTAGGAAAAGGGAGTATTCGCACAGTTATCAGTGGCGAGGCGGGGCCATCCGACACTGCCGAGCGGGAACCGGCGGATGCTTCGCGGGAAGCCTCCCCGGCCCCCTATTGGCGTCCTACGGAGGATTTTCCCCTCGAGCAGTCTCGAGACGAAACTTTGCACGCGGCCTGGGACCAAGTAGATTATATAGACGGTCAGCCGATGCGCCCGGGAACAGCGCTGGTATTCCCTCACTTCTCCATTATGAGAGATAGATTATACCGAGTGACCCGTGACACTCAAACAGGAGAAGAAATCACCCAGTTGTTGGTGCCGAAACGCCGCCGGGAAATTGTTTTCCAGGCGGCGTATATTAATCTTATGGCTGGACATTTGGGGTATGATAAAACACTAAATCGGGTCATGGTCCGGTTCTATTGGCCGGGCATCCGGGCAGACGTGCGCCGCTGATGTGCTGCCTGTCCGGACTGCCAGCTGGTGAACCCAGTGGCCACCCCGAAGGCCCCTTTGCGCCCATTGCCGCTCATGGAGGTCCCATTCGACAGAATTGGGATGGACCTCATCGGACCATTTCACCCTAGCTCACGGGGGTATCGCTTTGTGTTAGTTCTGGTAGACTACGCAACGCGGTATCCCGAAGCAGTGCCGCTGCGCTCCATCTCTGCCAAGAGTGTGGCGCAAGCACTCTTCACGGTCATTTCCCGCGTCGGAATCCCGAAAGAGATTTTGACGGACCAAGGCACGTCCTTTATGTCACGCACGATAAAGGAACTGTACGGATTATTGGGAATTAAAGCAATCCGCACCACCGTGTATCATCCACAAACGGATGGGCTGGTGGAGCGGCTAAACAAAACGCTAAAAACCATCATCCGTAAGTTTACGCACAAGGACAAACCAAATTGGGATAAATGGCTGGATCCCCTCATGTTTGCGATGCGGGAGGTACCCCAATCCTCCACTGGCTTTACGCCTTTCGAGCTGTTATACGGCAGAAAACCACGCGGAGTGTTGGACGTAATTAAAGAAAGTTGGGAGGAAAGTCCAAGCTCCAGTAAAAATGAAGTGCAGTACGTTATGGATATGCGAGCAAAACTCCACACGGTGGTGCACTTGTCACGTGAGAATTTGCTCCGTGCCCAGGAACGACAACAGCGCACGTATAACAAGGGGACCAAGCTAGAGAGAAAAGGTCCTTGTATTACTCCCAACATCCAGCTCAAAATTACTTGCAAAGTGGCAAGGACCCTTTGAGGTCACACGGCGAGTGGGGGATGTGGATTACGAGGTTTGACGCTTGGACCGGGGCGGAGACATGCAAATCTACCATCTTAACCTGTTGAAGGCATGGAGGGAGGCAGAGCTTGTCTCCATGGTAACGGTAGTGAGAGAGGAGGAGGAGTTGGGACCAGAGATCCCGCGCTCTGTCCCTCCCTCTCCTCTCCCCTGTGATAACCGGCTCACGTTAGCGCAGAAAGCGGATGTTGCTAAACTGCAGCGGCGCTTTTCTGACGTGTTCTCCCCTCGGCCCGGCCGCACGAATCTCATCCAGCATCATATCGAGACCAGCCATGGCGCTCTCGGCCATACAGGCTCCCCGAACACAAACGAAAAATAGTTCGGGAGGAATTAAAATCCATGCTGGAATTGGGGGTAATAGAAGAATCCCACAGTGCGTGGTGTAGCCCCATAGTTCTTGTAGGGAAGAAAGATGGGTCTGTGCGGTTCTGTGTGGATTACCGCAAGGTGAATGAAGTATCACGATTTGACGCGTACCCCATGCCTCGGGTCGACGAGCTCCTGGATCGACTGGGCACTGCTCGTTTTTTCACGACACTGGATTTGACCAAGGGCTACTGGCAGATTCCCTTGTCACCAGAGTCCAAGGAAAAAACGGCCTTTTCCACTCCGGAAGGTTTGTACCAATTTGTCACACTTCCGTTTGGCTTGTTCGGTGCGCCTGCCACGTTCCAGCGCCTCATGGACCCCACGTTGCATACGCGGCCGCCTACCTGGATGATGTCATCATCCAGAGTAGCGGCTGGGAACAACACATGCAGCAGGTGGGGGCAGTGCTCGAGTCCCTGAGGCAGGCGGGGCTCACCGCCAACCCGGCGAAGTGTGCAGTTGGTCGGAGGGAAGTACAGTATTTGGGGTACCACTTGGGGGGAGGGCAGGTGCGGCCGCAGGTAGATAAAACAGCGGCAATTGCGGCCTGCCCAAACCCCAAGACGAAAAAAGAGGTGAGGCAGTTTTTGGGTCTGGCGGGGTACTACCGGCGGTTTATCCCCCGGTTTGCAGACCTGACCAGCCCAATAACTGACCTCACCCGAAAGGGGTGCCCCAGATATGGTCGAGTGGACGGAGCGGTGCCAGCAGGCGTTTGAGAGGGTTAAGAAGGCCCTCTGTGAGGAGCCGGTTCTACACATGCCTGATATTTCCCTCCCGTTTTGTCTGCAGGCTGACGCGTCGGGCAGAGGACTGGGAGCTGTTTTGTCCCAGCAGGTGGAGGGCGTCGACCGTCCCATCCTCTACATCAGCCGTAAGCTGTCTGAAAGGGAGGCCAGGTACAGCACAGTAGAGAGGGAGTGCCTCGCCATCAGGTGGGCGGTCGGGGCCCTCCGATACTATCTCCTGGGGCGCTCATTCAGCCTCTGCTCGGACCACAAACCCCTCCAGTGGCTCCACCGCATGAAGGATGCCAACGTGCGGATCACCCGTTGGTATCTGGCTTTGCAACCCTACAACTTCAGAGTGATCCACAGACCGGGTGCACAGATGGCTGTGGCCGACTTCCTGTCCCGCTCTCTTCCAGGAAGGGGGCGGGGGTAGTTGGTGCGGCCGGACGGCGTCCCGGCCTGAGGCAGGCGGTGGAGGTATGTGATGGGCGTGCCCTGTGCGCCTGCTGGGAAGCGGGGTGTGGCAGGGCCGGCCTCGAGGTTGGCGACAGGTGATTGGATGACACAGCTGAAAGTGTTTGTCTAATCACCTGTCGCTCTGTAAAAGGCGGCAGTCGGGAGGCGGCGAGGGAGAGAGACTGACAGAGAATTGCTGAAAAGCAGAAGGACATGTGAAAAAAGACAATTGCTGGAAAGCAGAAAGGATATTTATTGTAAAATAAAGCCTTGTCAAAATCGAACGAAGCCATCACTTCCCGAAGACAGCTGGCACCCCACTCGGCGACGGAAAGTTTCTACATTGACTTCCGGTTCCGGGTCAACGTGAATGACTGCTCGCTGACTGCTCTTGTTGCAAAAAAGCTAAGTATCGTTCTATCTGTGTGATTTTAACTGTTTTGCAGCTTTATTTACAACTTATCGAACATATTTAATAGTTCCATTTAACTTGCAAATCACCCGATCTCTGTCTCACCACTCCGCCCTCAGCTAGCTAGCTGCTAAGCTAACGAGGCTAGCGGAGAAAGGCAGCGCCGGTCTGAAGGAAGCTTCTCCCCCGCCACCGTGACCATCACTTCCCGAAGACAGCTGGCACCCCACTCGGCGACGGAAAGTTTCTGTGAGTATGGCTTCCTGCGCTTCGTGCACTTTACTCATGGATAGGTTGGCTTTGCTAGAGAGCCGTGTCCGCCAGTTAGAGCAGTGTAATTTCGTAACTTTAGATGTTGCGGACACATCTGCTAGCGTTAGCTGTAGCGAGCTAACTAGCCCAGCTTGTAGCAGCCCTAAGCGGCCTACAAGCTACGGTGTACCGGTTGAGACGCATAATAGATTTTGCCCTTTAGCTAGTCCTACACCCCAGTCTACCGGGCACCACACTTTAGTCATAGGGGACTCCATCACCCGAAACATAAAGCTTAGCAAACCAGCCACAATTAAGTGTATTCCCGGGGGTAGAGCACCTGACATTGAAGCTAATCTTAGGGAGCTAACTCGCAACAGGTCTAATAAACACGTACGGCAGGCTAACCGCACCACTAGTTATGCGAATATAGTAATACACGTTGGCTCCAATGACGTTAGGATGAGACAATCAGAGATTACAAAGAGAAACATAGCCAGGGCTTGTAATCTCGCCAGAAAGATGTCCAGGCATCGAGTAATTGTCTCTGGCCCCCTGCCTGGGAGAGGCAATGATGAGAGATATAGCAGATTAGTCTCTCTTAACAGGTGGCTGGATAGCTTCTGCAGACAACAGGGATTTACGTTTATTGATAATTGGCCCTCTTTCTGGGGAAAACCTGGCTTGCTGAGGAGAGACGGCCTTCACCCTAACCAGGAAGGCGCTATCCTCTTGTCTCGGAACATAGACTTCGCATTGAGCCACATTTGACTAACTGCACTAGAGCAAGCCCGGTCACAGGCAATTACAGAGCCTGCTAGCCTGGGTATGGAGTCAGTTAAGTTAGAACTAGCCAGCGCCAGGCTGGATGATCCCTGTACACATAGCAATTTTCGTAGAATAATACACAACTCACAAAATGTTTTTTCTACTGTGTCTATGACTACGTCAGAGTTAGACATGCGCTCTACTGAGGTGGCAAATTATGATGCGTTCAGTTTATCGCAGCGCCAAGTAGACAATCTGAAAATTCCCGTCATATCAATTCCTAGATATGGTCGTAATTATTTTAAGTACACTGCGCATAATAAACGTAACATTATTAATATTGCTACGACGGATAATTTCATCAACAACTCCTTAAAACAGCCCACTACCTATAATATGGGCTTTCTAAACATCAGATCTTTGTCTCCCAAAACGTTATTAGTCAATGAGGTCATTAGAGACAACAACCTTAACGTCATCGGTCTTAGCGAAACCTGGCTTAAACCAGACGAGTTTTTTGCGATAAATGAGGCATCCCCTCCTAACTATACGAATGCGCATATTGCCCGTCACCTCAAAAGGGGAGGGGGTGTCGCACTAATATACAACGAAAACTTTAACTTTAGTCCTAACTTAAATAATAAATATAAATCGTTTGAGGTGCTTTCTATGAAGTCTGCCACACCTCTGCCTATGTGCCTGGCCGTTATCTACCGCCCCCCAGGGCCCTATTCGGACTTTATTAGTGAATTCTCAGAGTTTGTTGCTGATCTAGTGACGCACGCCGATAATATAATTATAATGGGGGACTTTAATATCCATATGAATACCCCATTGGACCCACCGTGCGTGGCGCTCCAGACTATAATTGATAGCTGTGGTCTTACACAAATAATAAATGAACCGACGCATCGCAGCGGCAATACGATAGACCTAGTGCTTGTCAGAGGTATCACCGTCTCCAAAGTTATGATACTCCCGTATACTAAAGTAATGTCCGATCATTACCTTATAAAATTCGAAGTTCAGACTCATGTTCGGCAAGCTAATAAGAATAATAACTGCTATAGCAGCCGCAACATTAATGCTGCCACAACGACGACTCTTGCGGACCTACTGCCCTCGGTAATGGCACCGTTCCCAAAGTATGTGGGCTCTATTGATAACCTCACTAACAACTTTAACAACGCCCTGCGCGAAACCATTGATAGTATAGCACCGCTGAAGTTAAAAAAGGCTCCAAAAAGGCGTACGCCATGGTTTACTGAAGAAACTAGAGCTCAGAAATTATTATGTAGAAAGCTGGAACGCAAATGGCGCACGACTAAACTTGAGGTGCACCATCAAGCATGGAGTGATAGTTTAATAACTTATAAACGCATGCTTACCTTAGCTAAAACTAATTATTACTCAAATCTCATCCGCATTAATAAAAACGATCCAAAATTTTTGTTTAGTACTGTAGCATCGCTAACCCAACAAGGGACTCCTTCCAGTAGCTCCACCCATTCGGCAGATGACTTTATGAAGTTCTTTAATAAGAAAATTGAACTTATTAGAAAGGAGATTAAAGACAATGCGTCCCAGCTACAACGGGGTTATAGTAACACAGATACGATTGTATATACGGCGGATACTGCAAATATCCAAAATAGTTTCTCTCGTTTTGATGAAATAACATTAGAAGGATTGTTACAACGTGTAAATGGAATAAAACAAACAACATGTTTACTTGACCCACTTCCTGGGAAACTTATCAAGGAGCTTTTTGTATTATTAGGTCCATCAGTGCTAAATATTATAAACTTATCACTTTCCTCGGGCACTGTTCCCGTTGCATTCAAAAAAGCGGTTATTCATCCTCTCCTTAAAAGACCTAACCTCGATCCTGACCTCATGGTAAACTACCGACCGGTGTCTCACCTTCCCTTTATTTCGAAAATCCTCGAAAAAATTGTTGCGGAGCAGCTAAATGAGCACTTAGCGTTTAACAATCTATGTGAAACCTTTCAATCCGGTTTCAGGGCAAATCACTCGACTGAGACAGCCCTCGCAAAATTGACTAATGATCTATTGCTAACGATGGACTCTGATGCGTCATCTATGTTGCTGCTCCTCGATCTTAGCGCTGCTTTCGATACCGTCGATCATAATATTTTATTAGAGCGTATCAAAATACGAATTGGTATGTCAGACTCAGCCCTGTCATGGTTTAACTCTTATCTTACTGATAGGATGCAGTGCGTCTCCTATAACAGTGTGACCTCGGACTATGTTAAGGTAACGTGTGGAGTTCCCCAGGGTTCGGTCCTTGGCCCTGTACTCTTCAGCATCTACATGCTGCCGCTAGGTGACGTCATACGCAAATACGGTATTAGCTTTCACTGTTATGCTGATGACACCCAACTTTACATGCCCCTAAAGCTGACCAACATGCCGGACTGTAGTCAGTTGGAAGCGTGTCTTAATGAAATTAATCAATGGATGTCCGCTAACTTTTTGCAACTTAATGCCAAAAAAACGGAAATGCTGATTATCGGTCCTGCTAGACACCGACCTCTATTTAATAATACAACTTTAACATTTGACAACCAAATAATAAAACAAGGTGACTCTGTAAAAAATCTGGGTATTATCTTCGACCCAACTCTCTCCTTTGAGTCACACATTAAAAGCGTTACTAAAACGGCCTTCTTTCATCTCCGTAATATCGCTAAAATTCGCTCCATTTTGTCCACTAAAGACGCCGAGATCATTATCCATGCGTTTGTTACGTCTCGTCTCGATTACTGTAACGTATTATTTTCGGGTCTCCCCATGTCTAGCATTAAAAGATTACAGTTGGTACAAAATGCGGCTGCTAGACTTTTGACAAGAACAAGAAAGTTTGATCATATTACGCCTGTACTGGCTCACCTGCACTGGCTTCCTGTGCACTTAAGATGTGACTTTAAGGTTTTATTACTTACGTATAAAATACTACACGGTCTAGCTCCAGCCTATCTTGCCGATTGTATTGTACCGTATGTCCCGGCAAGAAATCTGCGTTCAAAAGACTCCGGCTTATTAGTGATTCCTAGAGCTCAAAAAAAGTCTGCGGGCTATAGAGCGTTTTCCGTTCGGGCTCCAGTACTCTGGAATGCCCTCCCGGTAACAGTTCGAGATGCTACCTCAGTAGAAGCATTTAAGTCTCATCTTAAAACTCATTTGTATACTCTAGCCTTTAAATAGACCTCCTTTTTAGACCAGTTGATCTGCCGCTTCTTCTCTTTCTCCTATGTCCCCCCCTCCCTTGTGGAGGTGGTCCGGTCCGATGACCATGGATGAAGTACTGACTGTCCAGAGTCGAGACCCAGGATGGACCGCTCGTCGGGACCCAGGATGGACCTCTCGCCTGTATCGGTTGGGGACATCTCTACGCTGCTGATCCGCTTCAGATGGTTTCCTGTGGACGGGACTCTCGCTGCTGTCTTGGAGCCACTATGGATTGAACTTTCACAGTATCATGTTGGACCCGCTCGACATCCATTGCTTTCGGTCCCCTAGAGGGGGGGGGTTGCCCACATCTGAGGTCCTCTCCAAGGTTTCTCATAGTCAGCATTGTCGCTGGCGTCCCACTGAATGTGAATTCTCCCTGCCCACTGGGTGTGAGTTTTCCTTGCCCTTTTGTGGGTTCTTCCGAGGATGTTGTAGTCGTAATGATTTGTGCAGTCCTTTGAGACATTTGTGATTTGGGGCTATATAAATAAACATTGATTGATTGATTGATTGATGTCTGTCCCTGGTGGTCCAGTGAACCCGGAAGCAACAGTCCTCCACATACTGTTTTTGTACTTATTTTGATTATTGTTTCTCAGCTGTTTGTAAATGTTGCAGTTTATAAATAAAGGTTTAGGGGGAAAAAAAAAAACAAAAACAAAAAACTCAGCGCATGCGCATTGCATACATCCAACGAATCGATGACAAAATAAATCGCCAACTATTTTCATAATCGATTTTAATCGATTTAATCGATTAGTTGTTGCCGCCCTAGCTGTGTTTAATGTTCTAAATTCTCAATGGAACATTTAAAGTTTTAGTGTTGTTTACTGCCCTCATATTGCAGTCCATGCAAATCTCTTATGTATGACTACCATGTACTGATCATACTTATCATTACACCATGTACCAAAATAACATTACTTCGAGGTGAGTAAGCACAACAAGAATGATTCCGGACATTAGGTGCACCGGGTTATAAGATGCACTGTCAAGTTTTGAGAAAATTAAAGGATTTTAAGTGTGCCTTATAGTCTGAAAAATACGGTACGTTGCAATCTTTTCTTGTAAAACATTAGTTTTACTACTTACTAATTAGTTCTACTAGTTAGTTTTACAGTTTAAGTATCTGACGTTGCGTAATGACGTCATCCCTGGACAAAATGTCAAGCGATTCCAAGGAATTGATACACTGGGAAGCGGTTTTCGATTCCCATCCCTAGTCTGCGAGGTTTATAAATTCAGGTTTTGGTTCCTTGAAAGTCCTCTTCAAAAGCCACTCTGCAAAGCTGTACGGAATCTTGTCTATTTTGGAGTGGAGGGAGCCCACCTAAGGGGGTGTGATGAGAACATTGGGAGCAGACAAGAGGGGGGAGGGCCGCGCTTGAGGATGAACAAGCTGAAAAATGGGAGAAGTAGCAAGAAAATGTGAGGAGACGTGCATCCAAGCACAACGCACCTCCTTGCCTTTCATCCGCCATCACCGTGGAAACCAGCTTCCCCCCGCCACCCCCTGCCTCCCTCCCGCCTGAAAGAGGTAATCAGAGAGAGCGAGCGAGGTAGAGGCGCGAGGGGAGCGAGTGGGGATGTGGCTCCGTCACCCACGCTGAGCTGTCAGAGGAGAAACAAGCGGCCCAATTTGCTCTGCTTTTCAACTTCCTTTCCCTCGCCTTCGCTCACTCCGTCCTTCTCGTCTTCTTCGCCGTGACGCGTGCATCTGGCCGCCTTTGGAAGGCACGCCATCTGATTAGGGACCCGGCTTTGAGGCCTTCATTAGTGAGTCCCTTGCTGGATCTGACAACAGATGTTGTTTGCCGTCTTGAGTCCCAAAGCTCACGCAGTGAAAGTCATTATTTTCACTAACTTTAGGTCATAAAACATTCATTTGTCGATACCGTACTTCCTCCAACTCCTATAAAAGATAACGTGCCCCAATTATGCCGTCTATTTGGATAAACCTTGCACCTCTTCAAGAAGTGCAACAAAGTGATATCTTTGCTATGACTAATGTATGATGGCGGACCAGCACACAGCCTGCCCAGCAAACCTAGCATCTGTAAATCCAACATCTATAATCCACATCAGCGACATATTCTAAAAATATTATTTACCGTTAATTCTACCGATAATTCCAGACTATAGAACACACTGGTATATGAGCTGCACCAACATACTTTTTAAAAATAAATAAACAGTGTTTTCATTTATTAGCCGCACCGGACTATAAGACGCAGATATGCACGTTGTGGAATTGTTTTTTTTAAAAGTGGAATAAGTGAGCAAATAGGTGAAATGTAACGAGAACAAGTTGCAATGATTACTCTAATACAGGGGTCTCAGACACGCGGCCCGCGGGCCAATTGCTGCCCGCGAGATGTTATTTTGCGGCCCGCACCTTGGTATGTAGATTTAGTGTTAGTGTGGCCCGCAAGTTTTATATTAATTGCGCTTGACAGCGTCTTATTTGCAATAATTACCAACCCTCCCAAATTTTCTGGGAGACTCTGGAATTTTAAGGCAATCATTCAAGGGTAATAATTCTCGCAAACATCCGTCAGTTTTCACCCAAACAACAATGTTCAATGGGTGCCGTGTTGACAATGCCTTTGACGCCCTCTACATCTTGTACTAACAGCGTACTATTCCAGACATTTCTGTATTTTGCTTTTATGAACATAAGTCATAGCATCCACCTTTTCATCAAACTTAAAGTCTCAGCCACATGTTCTGTAAGGTTTCTACAAACGTGTCAGTGACTGCAAGGCATACTTACTGGTCACACTGACGGTGGCTGTATAAGCAAGTTCATCACTGTTACAAATATGCGCCACATTGTGAACCCACACCAAACAAGAATGACAAACACATTTCGGGAAAACATCCGCACTGCAACACAACATAAACACAACAGAAGAAATACCCAGAATCCCATGTAGCCCTGACTCTTCCGGGCTACCACCAAACCCCGCTTCTCAACTCTGCCCACCCCCCACTGCCCTGCGTCGGTGGAGGTGGAGAGTTAGGGCTGCAAGGTGTTCTGGGTATTTGTTCTGTTGTGTTTATGTTGTGATACAGTGCGGATGTACTCCCAAAATGTGTTTGTCATTCTTGTGTGGTGTGTGTTCAAAGTGTGGCGCATTTTTGTAACAGTGATAAACTTGTTGTACGGCCACCCTCAGTGTGACCTGTATGGCTGTTGTTCAAGTATGACTTGCAGTCACTCACGTGTGTCAACCAAAGTGTTTTACTGTATATAATCAGGCCGTCATGCTGTGAATATGATGTTGAGTCGATAGCAATGACATGTATTAAAAAGCGGTAAAGGCAGCGCTAGTGGTATTGTTAACTGGATGTAAATCAGGACTAATAATTTGACAATGCTTACCCCGGTAAACTGTCGGGAGATGCACTTAAATTTAACTGTTTCCTGGAAAAATGGGGAGATTCGAGTGTCTCCTGGAAAAATGGGGAGATTTAACTAGTATGTTGCTAGAGCAGTTAAGCCGTTCAAAGAAGGTGAATCCATTAAACGTGCATGTTAGAATTTTTAAGTAATCTTTTTTTGCGGCCCAACCTCACCCAATGTCTGCATCCAGAGACCCACAGGCAAATTGAGTTTGAGACCCCTGCTCTAATACAGGGGTGTAATACAAACCTCAAAACCAGTGAAGTTAGCATGTTGTCCATCCATCCATCCATCCATTTTCTACCGCTATTCCCTTTCGGGGTCGCGGGGGGCGCTGGCGCCTATTTCAGCTACAATCGGGCAGAAGGCGGGGTACACCCTGGACAAGTCGCCACCTCATCGCAGGGCCAACACAGATAGACAGACAACATTCACACTCACATTCACACACTAGGGCCAATTTAGTGTTGCCAATCAACCTATCCCCAGGTGCATGTCTTTGGAAGTGGGAGGAAGCCGGAGTACCCGGAGGGAACCCACGCATTCACGGGGAGAACATGCAAACTCCACACAGAAAGATCCCGAGCCTGGATTTGAACCCAGGACTGCAGGACCTTCGTATTGTGAGGCAGACAAGCATGTTGTGTAAATGGTAAATAAAAACAGAATACAATGATTTGCAAATCCTTTTCAGTTTATATTCAATTAAATAGACTGCAAAGACAAGATATTTAATGTTTCGACTGAGAAACTTAATTTGGACCCATCAGAGCACAGAACACTTTTACACTTTGCATCAGTCGATTATAGATGAGCTCGGGCCCAGGGAAGACGGCCGCGTTTCTGGGTGTTGTTGATAAATGGCTCTAGCTTTGCATAGTAGAGTTTTAACTTGCACGTGCAGATGTAGCGACCAACTGTAGTTACTGATAGTTGTTTTCTGAAGTTTTCATGAGCCCATGTGGTGATATTCTTCACACACTAATGTCCCTTTTTGAGCCCCAGGGTGCTCAAAGCCCCAGGCTTTGAGCACCCTGGGGCTCACACCGTCAGGACCTGTGGCCTTGCCCATGTGTAACTTATTTAGCTGTGCATTCACCTGTTCTACAGACAGACACACTGGGGGGGTCTCAGGTAGTTGGGGGAGGGGGAGGGTCATCATCCTGAGGGTGAGGTGTTAAGTGGGGGGAGGTAGTCATTGGTGTTGGGGGGCTGTGAGGCGGGGAGGGGGGGACGGATTGGTTTGCTGAAGTTGCCAGAGGCCCGGCTGGTATGCTTTGGGGGTGGGGGGCAGGAGCTTGTCGGAGCCACTGTGTCAAACCTGTTAAAGAAGTGGTTTAGCTCATTGGCCCTCTCTTTGTCGCCGTCCACCCCCCGACCCCCTGATGGTTTGAGGCCGGTGATGGTCTGCATACCTCTCCAGACCGCCTTCATGTTGTTATCCTTCAGCTTCCCTTCCAGTTTCCTCCTGTAGTTCTCCTTGGCCTCCCTGAGTTTGGTCTTTAGCAGCACCTGAACTCTTTTCAGCTCCTCCCTGTTACCAGCATTGAATACCCTCTTCTTTTCATTCAGTATGACTTTGATGTCTTTGTCACCCACGGCTTGTTGTTTGGGTAGCAAGTGACCGTCTTTGATGGGACATTTGAGTCAACACAGAAGTTGATATAGTCTGCGATGCACTCTGTGAGCCCGTCAATGTCCTCACCATGAGGCTCCATGAGCACCTGCCAGTCAGTTACCTCAAAACAGCCTCGTAGTGTCTCTTGGACCCCTTCTGACCACCTTCTCACAGTTTTTTTTGACCAGAGGCACATAACAGGAGTAGAGGTAAACAAGGTTGTGGTCAGACTGGCCCAGCTCTGGGAGTGTTATGGAGCTATACGCATCCTTGATGTTTGCGTACAGCAGGTACAGGATCTTATTTCCTCTGGTGTGGCAGCTGAGACATACTGAGTGAAGTTGGGGAGTGATTTGTCCATAGTTACGTGGTTAAAATCCCCTGAGATGAGGATGAGAGCTTTCGGGTGCTGGGTTTGTAGTCTGGCTATGGAGCTGTGGATGACGTCACTGGCAGCTGCAGCGTTAGCAGAGGGGAGATGTATACTGCCATCATTATAACATGCGGAATCTCCCTGGGCAAATAATATGGTCTGAGTCCTATAGCTAACATCTCTATTTTCGGGTCACAGTGGCACTCTTTTATTGCAATATGACCGGGATGACAATATTTTTTATTAATATACAAAGCAAGCCACCCTCCTTTCCGCTTTCCGTTGGTTCGGTCCCGGTCAGCGCGCACCGTTTCAAAGCCGTTTATAGAGACATTACTATCCAGAGCATCGTTTTGCAGCCACGTCTCAGTAAAACACATTAGGCTACACTTACGATATTCTTTCTGACTACCGGCAAGCACCGACAACTCATCCATTTTATTTGCCAAAGAGCGCATGTTACCCATGACGACGGAAGGAAGATATGGCTTATATCTCCTTCTCTGCCTCCTTGCTTCAGCCTTTTTCTGTCTCGAGCGTCTCCCTTTCCCTCGACAGCCACGAGCACCTCCATAAGTCCTTTTTAGCTCCTCCGGGATCTGGTTAGTTAGCACCGGGTCCGTTAGCCGGATGCTAATAACTGGTGCCGCTAACAACAACAACTGTTCCCTGGTGTAGATGAAAGAGCCTCTCCACTGTTGTTGCCCGTTTGAGCTCGTCAGTAGCGTCCCCACCGTCAGTAAGACGAACAAAACACTTCTAAACTGCACGTTTAGAAGGGCACGACTTGATAGAAAGTAAATGTAGAGTAAATGTAAAAATATAAAAAGTACAAAAACGAACA
Organism: Nerophis ophidion; assembly: GCF_033978795.1. Lineage (NCBI taxonomy): Eukaryota > Metazoa > Chordata > Actinopteri > Syngnathiformes > Syngnathidae > Nerophis > Nerophis ophidion. The sequence continues at coordinate 29,630,577 of NC_084617.1, forward strand.
AAGAACAAAAACAAGAGACAAGGGCGGAGCGAACGGCAGCAGCGGCCGTCTAAATCGACGCATGCGCACATATTCCGGTTACACCCCGCTAGCACCCCGACCCCCCCCCAATCCATGCGTCGGTTGAGGTGGGCGGGGCTGGGGGCGCGGGGGTGTATAATATAGTCAGTAAGAGTCATGGATGCATGGCATTCTGGGTAATTGTCATGTTGCGTTTATAATGTGTTACAGAGCCGATGTTCTCCAGAAATGTTTGTCATTCTTGTTTGGTGTGGGTTCACAGTGTGGCACATATTAGTAAAAGTGTTAAAGTTGTTCATATCACAACCTTCAGTGTAACCGGTATGGCTGTTGAGCAAGTATGCCTTGCAATCTCGTACGAAAAACAGCGAAATGCATGCGTCCGGCGGCACGCAGATAGCAGGGTGCAAAGGCGGGCGTGATGACATGTTGTAGAGCAGTCGTCCCCAACAACCGCGCACCGGGCCGCAGAATAATTTTTTATAAATGTTTTTTATTTGAATTTTTTGGGGTATTTTTTTTTAATTAAATCAACATTAAAAAAAACAAGATACACTTACCATTAGTGCACCAGCCCAAAAAATCTCCCTTTTTCATGACAAAAACCTCCCTTTTTACAACCAGGCAAAATCCCATTGAGATCAAAGATCTCTTTTACAAGGGAGACCTGGTCAAGAGGGCAGCAGCAAGGTTACATTAAAAACAGTAAACAACACATAAAACATCACATTTACAACATTAAAACTTGCT